>NC_143157.1:14292185-14456378 GCF_041381405.1 Jatropha curcas | reverse complement strand
AATCTTGGATTTGTAGGGGGCTTGCCTTCTTTAGCAATTTCCATATTTAAAAATTCTACGTAAATTTATATTAGCACATACAAAAAAATATTAAATATATTTATTTTGTATAATCATCAAAATCTCAAGATAAAATTGACCATTGAGCCAACAATTACACTAATAATATGGATTGTGAAAATCTTTATTAATATGAACTTGTCAAAGTTCTATGTCACTGTTTTTGCTAATATATGTAATCATAAAAAAGTCATGGTTTTTATGGTGTATCATTGTTACGTGAACAATGCTTTCAGTTTTGCTTTTAGTATATATATAATATAATGTTAAGGAATGGATGGGTTTGGATAAAATTTTCTCTGTTTTTAATTTTGGAATTTGGTTTTTCACGTTTTTTTAAGTTGGGAAATTGATAAAGATGGATCATTGGTTGACATAAATGGAATTTCCTTCCTTGTTTATCATCTGTTTATTTGAGAATTTGATAGATCATAGATTCATCTCTAGTCTAGTTAAATCTAGATGAATGGTTGGCCTAGAAAATTTTATATGAGTCTATTGCTTGCATAGTTTTTGAAATGGAAATTCTTATAAAAATGATTTTATTGCTTGAACAATTTACATTCCATGTTCTAATGAGAATTTTTTTTATTTTTCTTTTAGAAATCTTTTAGAGAAAAGTTGAATGAAAAAGTGGCTGAAGTAACAAATGGAGGGGCTGATTCCAATAATCAACAAGCATCACAACCTATGGATGAACTTGAACTTTTTGTTTGGATAGAAGTGGTTGGTGGTCCAAAGAAAGGATGAATCTATGGATTAGGATCTGAATCTTTTCTTGTTGGTAGTTTAAGCCCTCATTATATTGGATCACAAAGTTCACCCCATCAGGCTCTCTATGATCAGGATTAGCTAGGCCAAGAGCTAGAAAAAAAGATTGCTGAAATGCGCGAACAAGTACGTGCCGAGGTTGAAGAAAAGTTGGGTGAGAACATAAAAAATCAAGTCCAAAAACAATTCTTAGCTAGTTTGGAGAACGAGGCATTTCAACAACAGCTATTGGATTCCATTCGCGGTGAAATGGAATAGATTTCAATTTCTTATTCATGCTTAAGTAGCATTTTTTTTTTTTTTTTTTGCAATGTTTTGGAGACATGAATGTGATTTCCATTTCTTATTCTTGACTTGAGTAGCATTAGATTTTCAGCAATGTTTTGGAGACATGAATGTTTAGAACTTTAATTGGAATTATAGTTTTGGTTTTTGTGATATTTTAGTGGTTTTGAATTTGCGAAATGACATTTATAATTGATGAATATTTAACTACTCTTGTAGTTAATATGATTCTTAGCATTTGATAATAACTTTAGTTTATATGCTAATTGATCATAGGTTATCGCTCGATTAAATAAAAATAATCACCTTTATTCAATGAGAAAATTTACATGCGAAAGTTTCGTCTCTAATTTATGATTAGAAATAAATTTAGAGACCCTAAATATATGTCTAATATATTTTAATAACAATTTGAAAATAAAAAATTACTAAATAATTATCATTACTTGACAAAAAAATTAGATACACAAGTTTCGACTCTAATTTACAGTTAGAAACAAATTTAGAGACTCTAAATTCATTTCTAATCTATTTTATTAACTATTTGGAAACAAAAATTTTCTAACTAAATTATTATCATTACTTGATAAGAATATCAAGATACAAAAGTTTCATCTCTATTTCGACTCTAATTTACAGTTAGAAACAAATTTAGAGACTCTAAATTCATTTCTAATCTATTTTATTAACTATTTGGAAACAAAAATTTTCTAACTAAATTATTATCATTACTTGATAAGAATATCAAGATACAAAAGTTTCATCTCTAATTTATAGTTAGAAATAAATTTAGAGACTTTAAATTCCTTTCTAATATATTTTTTAGTAACAATTTGGATACAAAAGTTTCGCTTCTGATTTACGGTTTAGAAAGACATTTTGAGACCACAAATTCGTTTCTAATATATTTTAGTAACTATTTGGAAACAAAAATTTTGCTACTAAATAATTATTATTACTTGATAAAAATATCTAGATACAAAAAAATTTTCTTCTCTAATTAATAGTTAGAAACAAATTTAGAGACCATAAATACGTTTCTAATATATTTCAATACCAATTAGAGACAAATATATCATCTCTGTTGTTAAATTTTGAAACAAAACAAAAAAAATTTTAATAATTTTAGAAATAGAATATACATGTTAGAGATGGATAAGGTTAAATCTAAATTTAGACCCAAATTTGTAGTCGTCACTAAAATTTAGATACAAGGTTATTAGCAACGAATTTGGATTTCCGTCTTTAATACCAATTTAGATACAGTCTATTATACGTTAGAGATAAAAATTTATCCGTCTTTAATAACATTTTTTCTAATAGTGTTCGTTATGTTGCAAGAAGAGGTCATGCACGCCACCAACAAGATGATATTACAATAGAATATCATTATTGAGTGAATATCTTTTATGCTACTATAGATTCTCAACTTCAAGAGTTAAATAATAGATTCTGCGAGGAATCAATGGAGTTGCTTATTTTAAGTTTAGCTCTAGATCCACGTGATGGAGGTAGATCTTTTAGAGTTGATGATATTTGTCAATTGGTGAAAAAATATTATCCACAAGACTTTGATGATTATGAGATATCACAGCCAGATATTCAACTTCAATATTATTCACATATTTATTAACATTTGTATTTTCATAAATTATTAACTATATATGAGTTAAGTCAGTTGACAGTGATTTTCGCAAGTGTACGAAATCGCAACAAGTAATATAGAATGAGTAGAGTATCGTATCCACAAGGATTGTATACCAAGTATCAAAATTATGTTAACCTACTATTATTTAAACGGCAATAAGGGGAATTATTTTTAGAGCATAAATTCAACAAATAAAAGAGAATAAAAAGAAATCAAGCAACAATATTTGATTAAAAGAGATCAAGGATTAAAGGCTACTAGGGATTTTGACTTCACTTAATTCTATCTAATTTATTTTATTAGTTCGTTAATCAATTTGAATTGTTCAAGTAGGGGAAAGAACCCTAAAAATCACTAACAAGCTCTCCCGATGTATTGTTAGTTATTTTAACCCGGTCTAATTACCTATCTTCCAAAAGTCCAATCAAATATGAATTAAATCATTAAGTTTTATGGTTTGTTTTGTGAATTCATAACCTAAGGTCATTAACTTATGAAAACCCCTATGAGTCAAACCATATAGCTTCTGCATCAAGTTACTATTCTCATGTAATTTATTACCTTTTTTTCATATCAAGAACCCTTCTCCTGGTAGTGATTAATGAAATAAATCAATCCAGGGGAGAAACTCTACCTGGAAGCATTAAGTTTGGTAATAAGTTATACTTTGAACAAAGAAAAACAAATCTAATATTATAAATTGGAAAAGAAATTCAGCTACATCAAATCCCTAGTATAAGCGTTTAGTTCGACATAGTAATTAAGTAAAACTCAATAATACTTTATAAAAATTACATAATCAATCAGAATAATGAAAGAATAAAACAAGATTAAGAGTTTAGAGATAAAAACTAATCAACAATTAATTTTGGATGGCTTCCTTGAATCTTGGCACAAATCTTGAACACTTGAAGTCTTGGAGAGAGAGAAGAACAATAGAACAAAAATTATCAAAACTGGAGATATCTCTACAATGAATGGCTCCTCTCTTTATGTAGATTTCCTGGGAGAAAATCCAACCTTGTTTAGGAAATAGAGTTCTCATTAAGTAAGAAATCTTTTTGGAAGTAGGAAACTGTTTAGGCTTTGGATTTCTTCTCAATTAGAACTCTTCTATGCGCCTAAATAGGATTAGAACTTGATTTGTACATCAGAAAAGTATCTTAGGCGGGCCCATGTAAGTGATAGGGATTGGCTGGCATTCTCGACTCAAAACAGCACTTTATTCTTAGCACGAACGTGCTGTGCGGCACGGTCCAGGCGTGTCGGAGCCTGAGTTCTAAGGAAGGTTCAACACGGGCCGTGCTCAAGGGCACGTCTAAAGAAGAATCTGTGGCACGGGCGTGCCACATAGCACGGTTAGGGCGTGCTAGGCTATGAGTCTCCATGATGAAATGCAGCACTGGCCGTGCTTAGGCAAGCACACCTTTGGGTTGATGTCCTCATTTGGCATGGGCGTGCCATATAGCACGGCTTAGGCGTGCTAGAGTCTGAGTCTCCACTTGATTTTTCTTGAATCCAGCACGGGTGTGCTGATGTGCACAGGCAGGGCGTGCTAGAGCCTGAGTGTTTTGCTTTATTGTGCTCTTTTCTATGCCAAAACCCTACAAATTTCCTTAAGATCAAGTGAATTATGATTCAAGGAAGCTTTGAAAAAAAAAATAAAACTAAATAAAAACTAATTAAAGTAATTAAAAATACTGAAATCCTAATAAAAACTATATTAAAAATATTATAAAAATAACATTTATCATCGGTGATTAGTGAAAATAAGAAAATCACAAGTATGTCCTCTTATATATAGATTGATAACCCTTGTGCTTATTGTTCTAGCTGCCACAGTAACAATAAGGCAATCATTTTTTGCTATGAAATTAATTAAAACAAGATAGCATAGTAAAGTGGAAGATGGTTTTCTATTTGACTCATTGCTGATTTATATTGACAAAAAAATTAATGTGAAATTTTGTATAGAATCTATCATGAATGATTTCCATGATCTAAAAGAACGTAGTGTTCCTCTTTATTTGATTTTCATTCTCATTTTTTATTAGAATTGGATATTCTTTTCTTTCCTTAATTTTTTTTATTGAATTTGAATATTGTTTTGCTTCCCTTAAAATTGATAGATATTCTTAATTTATTTTTTTTAGTTATTGCGACTTTTGAAATATTTTTATAATTAATTTTTTTTAGGTTTATGAAATGACCCGAAAAATTATTTTCAAAAATTATTCATTTAAAAATTTAATCATAAAACCTAACCAATGACTTCAACGGAAAAAAATAATTTATTATTACTAAACTGGACCCATAGATGAGTTTTGATTTTTCGAAAATCGAGTGAAAAACCAGTAAACTAAATAAAAATCGAGTCGAGTCGCTGATTTGAGCCAAACCGGTCGAATCGAATCGGATTGGCCCAAAAGGCTCTAGAACCGGCTTCCTTTTCTTTCTTTTTCTTTTTCTTTTCTTTTCTTCTTCTCCTTTGTAGCGCCTCCCTCTCCTTTCCCGTTCATCCTCCGATTTTCGCCATTAAAACTGGCAAGCAAACACACCAACGGGATCAATTTGATGAGGCAAGCACGAAAATGACTTCAGGACAGGCCATGGTGGCCCCGTTAGAAAGGAATCAAGGCGAGAAGGCCCCGTTCATTGTGGCAGTCAAGTCGCCGTCGATTTCCCTTAAATCCGACAACTCCAACCACCAAGGGGAGCTCAGATCGATTCTGCATGCCGCTGCAAGTAGTTCTCCCTAAGAAAATCAAGATTTCAGTCACGTTTTGAGGAGCCAATGTGAACAGCGGTGAGGGGTGGCTGTCGAGTACGTTTCGGCCGACTGGAGGACCAGTCTTACTAAACTAACACTAGAAATGACTCCTCATGAAATTTCGAGTCGGGTGGTGGAATTCTTGCAAATTTCTAGGTGGTTTGGACTTTTCCGGCCACCGTGTAGGGCGGCGACGGCGGTCTGGCAAGGCTCCAAGAGGCAGAATGACCTCCTCTTCACGTGGATTCCGAAAACATAGTCCAATTTTCAATCTGTACACCCTAAGACTCAATTTGCAAATTTTGCATAAATTCCAAATTAATTAATTAATGAATTTAATTGAGTATTTAAGTGAATTAAATTGAATATTGTAAAATATACTTCATGAACATTAATTATAAATATGAGGTAGATATTGAAATAAGAATTCCTAACTAATAAGTATAAAAATTAATTTTAGGAACTTTAATAAATATAGTATTAGGAAGAACTTTAATATATGGTGTAAACAAGTAAATATTTATAAAAAAATTAATTATATCTTGGGAATTTAGCTTGATTGAGAATGTGCTCGATGAATGGGCTGTGTGAATTGAATGAACGAATAACGATGATAATGGCGGACGAGATCCGTTAATGTGAATTGCTCGATGGATGGGCTGTGTGTTGACATGTGGAATATGTAAAATTGAGTAGTACAGTTTATAGAGGAAATGCTGCCGAATTTTCGGCAGAACGCTTAAATTAGACTAAATAAATAAATAAAGGAAAATTATATATATAGTTCAGTTTGATAAGTTAGTTAAGCGACTAATAACCAAAAAACTAATAAATGAATGTGAAATACATTTCTCGAATTAGAACTCTTATATAGAATTTCCTTTTTATTTAGATGCTTATAGAGTTCCGGAACGTGAAGACAAGAACTGGAAGCGTGCAGTAGTAGAGATAGTCCTTTAAAGGACAATAAAGAACTGTGAGTAGTGTTAGATAATTCGCATCATCCGCCTGCATTCACGCATTCACAGCTATATGTTATCATGCATTATTTTGTTGAATTGCCATATTGTGCTGCATTATTTGTTGATATTAAAAATTGTTTGATTACTTGTGTTGTGATATTGCTGTGCCTGTTTGTGTGGAATTGGGATGAAGTGGGTCACCATGGGTTTGTGACGACGATCGATAAAGCATGGATCCTAATTATGATGAAATTATAAAATTGGACCGTCAGTCAGGAAAATGGGAGATCGACGCCCCCGTGTGCTCATGATACCATGGATTATATAGAAACCACAGGGTGGCTTTTTATTGGGCACACCTGATAACCTGGATTTTATGGTAGCCCACAGCGTGGCCTCCTGTTGTGTGCGTCAGCGGATCTAGATTTGACGAAGACAACCAGGTTGCCTCCTGTTGGTATGGAAAAGAAAAGAGAGGACTGGTCATGTGAGGATTAGACCGGTCGGCCAGGTATGGGGGATTGGCTCCCCGGGTACACACGTTTGAGAGGATGGGCCATGTGAGAGTACGGCTCGTCGGGGGTTTCGGTGACGCCACTAACTAATTTCCATGTGATGTGATTGTATGAAGATGATAATAATTGTAATTATTGTTGTATTGCCATTTGTATGACAAACTGCATGATCATATAACTAGTCAGAGGACTAAAATGATTTATGATAACATATGTGTGATTGCGAGGGATGAGAGGGTTATCTAACCCTACTCATTGAGTTTGGCGCTCACCCTTGCCTACTATTTTTTTTCAGGTAATAGGAAGAAAGAAAAGTCCTATGGAATTCAACTGTGTTGAGATAATATTTATAGAAGACTGTTAATGATTGTAATAACGATGTAAATGTAAAAGATTGTAAATTATAGAGTTCCGCAATTGTATTCCAAATGGGCTGTAATTGGTATAATAAGAGCACATATATTAATATTATGGATTGTATTTTTGATATATTGATGAAATAAATTATTGGGCCTAAAGCCACATTTATGAATAGAACATGAGTTTAACTAATATAGGCTTCCTACGGGCTTCGGGCGCCTTAAGCCCACTCAAGTCCTAGTGCCGGTCCAGCCCTCGGAGATGGGTCATGACAGTTTAGCATTATTTTGACATAATGTTTCCATTTAAACTATATATAAATGTCGGAATCGGAAAAAATAATGAGATTTTCGATAGCCCCCTTAATAAAATTTGAAATATCCTAAAATAACATTAGTCATAGTCAATTAAAAGAAATATATTTTATTAGTTGATTGAATATGTTTATGAAAATAATTTTTTAAATAAATACATATAGATAATTAAGTATTTCAAAATTTTAAGTTTTACTTTTTCTAAATTTATTTTTTAATAAATATATTTAATAATGAGACATTTGAAAATCTTTTATATTTTATTCATTAAATATTTGATTCTATTTTGGTCATATTTAAATTAGTTTACTCGAGAGAGAGATCTTTTTTCTTTATGTTTTGTATGATTTAATTGGATATATTTTTAAAATATAAATTTTCAAATAGAATATACAAAATATTTTATATAGGAGAGAGATAAAAGAAAAAAAACTATTTTTATTAATATTTTTTCTTTATGTTTGTATGATTTGATTGGATATATTTTTTAAAAAATAAATTTTTACATAGAATTTACATAATTAAATTTGGGATGGAAAATATTTAAAAATTTTAATTTAAAAAATATATATAATATTTTTTTATATATATATATATATCTATATACATTAAAATGTTTTTTATTAGATGAGTTTTGAAAAGAGTTTATTCTTAATAATAATTTTTATTTTCTTTTTCATTACTAAATAATTTGTAACTACTATCATTTTAATTTAGTAAGAGATTTATATCTCTCTTGCAATAAATATATGACCTCTTGATGATTAAATATTTTTAATTTTTTTGATAATTTTTTCTCTTATATCCTAAATCTGTTTGACTTAAAAGAAAATAGTGTTTAGGAAACTGGAAAAAACTAGAACTATATATTTATGTTTTGGGTCACTTTTTGGGTTTCAAGAATTTGTGTGTATGTGCATAAATTTCTTTCTCTGATGTACTGGGTAAGTAATACTACCATTGTAGACAAAGTGATTACAATTATTAATTCAAATCATTTTCTCATTTTTTTTCTTTTACCTAGTAGTAAAAAATAATTTAATATTATTTTTCATTATAGTTGTATATAAATATTGATTTGGAGTTAAGAAGAGGGGGTTGGAGATAAGTGATGGCTTGTTTTTCTTTTTCTACACCTATTAGGGTTTTAAGAATTCACATTTATAAATTAGAGATTAAAGGATTAGATCTAGAATTAAAGAAGTAGCATCACAAGTAATTTGTATGTCATGTCATATAAATTAGCCACTTTTATTATTTCAATATAAAAACTTATGCTTTAATATTATATAGATAAAAAACATTAACAAAGTACAACAAAATGAGTATATTACGAGTATAGTCAACGTGCAATGTACGTCATAAAAAAAGACTAGTATACTTAAGGGAGAACATCATTGCCCCCTCTTTATTAAGGGAGCTGGCTCCGCCCCTACAAGCATGTTATTACAGTTATGGACTTGGTGACTCATTATCAAGCATTCATGGAAGATACAATTTAACAGAATTCTATTATAATTTTACTCCCAATAACATATATTATAATTGCGGAATTACTAACAAATAGATTTAATAAGCACACATCATAAGGAATATAAGTCCTTACAGTTAGATATTACATCATGCTTCGTGAAGAAGGTGAATAGAGCAGTATTCAACTGGAGGAAAGAAACTGCTTCCTAGGAATTAAACATCGTTAAATACTTGGTAGGGAAATATGCTACCCTTTAGGTCCTACAACTTCTTGAGCTTGGATTAGTCGTCGCCCGTGGTAACATGGTGTTCGAATACCGGGTGCGAAATGTACCCAAAAAAAGAAACTGTTTCCTAAAAAATAAAGTAAGACAAGGGTGAGTGTGTCACAACTAGAACCCATGGATCGAACCAATACTAAGATTTGATTAAATTTAAGTCTACCAAAGCTCATAGTAAGCCATAAATAAAAACTTTGTATACATTCCTACTCGGATAAATACATCTAAATTTGCCAAAGAATAAAAATCTCAATTTACATTCTATTAGTTAATGATTACATATGTAGTGGATTCATATCATAAATGAATAAATACTCTAGTTGTTTTTTCTTTTTCTTGTTCTTGTTCTTCTTCATTAGAATTTTTTTCTTTTTCTCTATCAAAACACAAAAATCAAGTATGTTGATATTGATGGAAAAAAAAACATACAACGAAAGCGACAAGATCGCATATGCATAACATACAAACAAATCACATAGAGGTATAGAAAACATAAATCGAAGGTATAGAATCATAAATACCTCTAGAACAAATGAAATCAACACTGATTTTGATTGCTGCTTTCACAGCAATAGCTGCTGCACCGATAGCTCCTGCTATACCAAAACTATAATCGTTTTCTCTGTGGGCTTCTGTTGTGTAACCTAAGTTATTTCTTTTAGAACTGTCTGTGTGAGCATACGGCTATTGAGAGGAAAAAACTGATATAATAAAAACTAATGCACGAGTTTAGTTTAAGCTTCTCTTATATACTTTTTTCCTAATAAAATAAATATTAATAAAATTATATATATATATATATATATATATATATATATATCACGTTTTGCAATATTAGTATTATATTTAATTAACCTCTCAATCGGCTCTAAATAACACAGACATAATAGATACCTATAGGAATAGAATTAATAAGGATGTCTTATTATAATAATGTTTCTGTACAATCTGTAAAACATTATTATAATAAATTATAAATTATAAATTATTCCACTAAAATTCATAATTAAACTCTAGATTAATCCTAACATTAAAATATACAAATCCCCGTGTTAAGATTATAGTATCTGTTAATTAAATTATATTACCAACTATTTTATTTAATTGATAATTTAACTTTTTAAGAATTCCGCTTAATTTATTTCATGTGACGGATTCAAAATCTATTTGCAGGGTTTTACCCAATGAAAACTTATAAATTTCTCAAAGGACATCATCAATCCCTATACCGAGACACGAATTCTATCAATGAATTGATATTTCACAAATATATATTATTATTGTCCAACTCACTGAGTTATTGCTCCAAAATGAAACTCGTTATTTTAATGAATCAATATAATAGACAAAATACATTGCTTATAACAACTAAATCATGATTAAGAGTGATAAATATAATTATTAATGAACTAAAGAATTTATTTTATTTATTCAGTATCAAAATACTTATTTTCTATTTGGTCCACATTTAATATATACAATATGCACCAGCACAAGAAGTTGAAATTTAACCATTCTCATAATCAAGATAAATTACATGTAATCCTGTGCTAAAATCATACTGATGGTTTGTCAACTCCACCTTAGGTTGTGAATAAGACTTTATATCTCATATAAAAAAATGATTTAATCTTCTATGTACAAAATAAACTTTATGCATCAAATCCTCTACTAGTATAAGATAAAAGAAAAACAATTAAAAATATGCTATAAATGATTTATTAAATGTAAATCTCAGTTTCAATAATAAATAATTACTCAAAAAGTTATACTATTAGGAAATCATAGTTAATAGTATAAACTCTATCAGGTTTGAGCTTAGTTTTGTTTCAAAACCAGCTACTCTTATCTAAGAATTAAGCTACTGAAATTCATAATGTTTGTTCAATCATTACCAGTAAATGAAATCTTGACATCTGCATCCTCCTCATAAAAATTATGAAAAGCTGAGAACCCGTTGCGTCTTTGTCTTTGTCATTGACTCATTGTCGGTTTTGCTTTACCTTTGTCTTTGTTGTTTTTGTTATTAATAGATTGGAGGCTATTTAACGTGTTGATATAATACCAATTCCAAATAAATTGGTCACTTTCAATTAGTATCTATATCATTATATTATATATTATATATTATATATATAAAAAGGAAAAATAGTTTATTTTTCTATATGCTGATGTGGCACTTTCTTAAGAAAGTAAAACCCCTAATATTTAAGTATTGTGATTTATCTTTTTTGTGAATTTTTTTGAGCATCTTTTTTTTTATCCACTTTTTCTTTCCCATCATTTACTTTTCAATAATTAATTGTCTTTTCATTTTTATGATTTTAAATTCATTTAATTATGGCAATATAAAAATTTAAATATTTCAATTATATTTTTTAGATTTTCATAAGATATATATATATATATATATATATATATATATATATATATATATATATATTTATTAGTTTTTAAATTCAAATCAAATATGCTATTTTTTTTAGTAGAAATCAAATATGTGATAGAAAAATAATACAATGTCTAAAACTTTAAATTTTCATAATTTAGAAATATAAAACTTTTATTTTTATGTAGTCTAAACTTCAAATCAAATATAGTATGTTTAAAATTTTAATAATTTGAAAAATGTTAAAAAAACCATGTATTTCAAAAATACATGTTATTTTTGGTTTGTCTGATAATGATTTTTAATTTTTGAGTACATTATTAGGTACAAATTTTATTTTTCTTCTCATGATAAATAACCTATTAACGTTCGAGAATAGTCTTATACAGTTTAAAAACAATAAGATAAGATGATGAGTCGAATATTTTCAAGCCACTAATATTTGAGATCTTTAAATTCAATTTATTGTTTGTATGACTATATCGAATTTATCATGAAAAAGACTACCTATGTAGTTTTTTTTTTTTTTTTTTTGATTTAAAATTTAAAGAATTGGGTTGATATGAAATTAGTGGTTTCAGCTTTTTTATTATTATAATTTTTTTTGCTGATTGAAAATTCAAATATTTATATATCGTCATATATAAAAAGAAAGTTCAAGATTCTCTTTTTGTTCACTATTTTATTTTTCTTTTTTTTTTTAAATTTGTAAATTTCTTTCTATTATTGAAAGCTTAACTCAATTTTTTTACTTTAACTTCTTCAATTTATTGTTGGTTGAAAGAAGAACATTATGGTATTTTATTGCTTTGTTTGAGTCGTTTACTTGGTTTGGTTTTTTCATTTTAGGGAAATTAAAAAGTCCCTGGGGTTTTATAAAATTAAGTATCTCATCCTCGTATTTTAGTATATTAGGTATATATTCCTGGACATTTGGTTCTGTCTCAATCATTGGTCCTTCCGTCTGAATTTAGCCCTTTTGGCTGTTGTACAAAGTCGATGATACTCTTAAGCTAAAAGGTAAAACCCCTTCTATCTTCGTGCAGGGAAAACAAAAAGTCATTTTGATAGAAAACTAAAAATTAATTTTTAAATATTTATTTTCCTATATCTAATCTAACATATACATATATCTAAAATTTTAAATAATTAATACTTTAAAACATTTGAATTTTAAAATTAAAACTTTTAAAAATTTTAAATTTTTTTTCTTATATATATATATATATATATATACCTCCATATTAATCATTTCCAATGATTTTCTCCATAATGGTTTTTTTCTTAATTTCTTGTTATTTTTCAATTCTCTGAGTTTTGATTGAATTCTTTGTTTGTTTCTTTATTTGTATATATGTGTGATTTTTTGTTTTGTAACTTCAATCCAGATTTACCATTGCCTTTTGTTCAACTGAGGTAATATTAATTCTTTGATCTCTTTTTCGTTTTTATTCCTTTTCAGATTTTTATTCTTTTGTGCAATTTTTATGGTCTCTTTTTTTTTTTTTTTCCGTGCATCCTGTGACTTACCTTCTCTTTAAATCTTTTTTTCTTTAGTAATATTTTCTTTGTTATCTGTCACCAGTTGTATGTCTCGTATGTCTGTAAGTGCATATATGAGAAATATCATGTTGATGAAGATGAGGAAAGAAAAACCAACTATTAATCCATTTATGTATCTTTTTTAAATTTATTATATTTTTAGCAAATTGTAGAAAACTATAAATTTTTATTCATTGCCTCATATTCATATATATGTAAACTTTAGTTATTTATAATTTTTTAATTCATATAATTATTATTATAATAATATATATGTTTTTATTCTACAATATTGAGTCAATATATTTCATGATTTGAGTATTTCAGTTTTGAATATATATATATATATATATATATATATATATATATATATATATATATATATATATATATATATATATATATATATATATATAATGATTTTCTCTATAATGTTTTTTTTTATAGCTTCAATCTAGATATACCATTGTCTTTTCTTCGACTGCGGTAATATGAATTCTTTAATCTCTTCTTTCTTTTTTTTTTTTTTCCTTTTCAAATTTTTATTTTTTCTGTACAATTTTTGGTTTCCTTTTTTTTTTCTATGCATCCTGTGACTTCTCTTCTCCTTAATCTTTATTTCTTTATTATCAGTCACAATCATATGTGTCTTATGTGTATAAATGCAGGTATGAGAAATATCATGTTGATGGAGATGTGGAGGAAAGAAAAAGTAACTGTTAATCCATTTATGTATTTTTTTTTAAAATTTATTATATTTTTAGCAGATCATAGAAAATTTAAATTTTTTATTCATTGCCTCATATTCATATATATGTAAATTTTATTTATTTATAATTTTTAATTCATATAATAATAGTTATAATTATATATTTTTTTTATTCTACAATTATTGAGTTAGGATATTTCATGATTTGAGTATTTGAGTTTTGAAAGAGTTTCACTAAAACTGGGTAGAAAAATGCAAGTATAATCTTTATTTATTTATTTATTATTATTATTATTTTGACAAGAGAAATCTCTTTGAACATTTTCACCTATATTAAAATAATATTCTTATTGTGAGTCCCGTTATTTATGGCATAACCCAAGAGGAGGTGAATTGGGTTTTAAAAAAAAATTAATTTTTAAAACACAAGATCAGAATTCTGTTACAGCAGAAATAGAAAGCGTTTGTGAGAGTCAGTTATCAAGCTTAGAACTTCCTCACAAGACTTTTGCAAGATTAGAAAGACTCTGTGAAGAATAGTTATTATATTTAGAAACTACTTCACAAATCTTGTACAAGATTAGAAAACTGATTAAAACTCAGATAGTGATTTCTACTAAATATAAAAGGACAGATTAGAACTTGGTAAAAACACAATATAGAAATCCAGAGTTCTAAGGTTCCACGAAGATAAAGCTTATTCACGTTTAGAAACAGAAATTTATGAATCACTTTGCATTTTAGAAACGATTAACATAAGTGTAAATTGAAAATAATCAAGCAACACTTCAGAAAGTAAAAGAAGATAATCACAGACATTTATAATGGTTCAGCACCAACTTGCCTATATCCATTTCTCAAGACTCGTCTTAAGATCTTCCACTATGTTATCTCTTTTCAAGGGTAAGAAACAAACCAACTTTACAAGGATATAGATCAACACCTAGATCTAGCCTTTGTCCTACTAGATTTCTAAAGGTTCTGGTCAACCTCTACCCTTTCTGTTTTGCAGAGAACAGAAAACTCAGATCAAGACATTAGAATTTCACATAAGGAGAAGGTCGCTTGATAACCTTTTCACCATAGCTTTTATTACATAATGTTTTTTGTTTAAAAAACCTCCAGTCTACACTAGATTTCAATAATCTATAAAGATAGAGAGAAACGCAATTATAAGCACAAGAAGAACAGAAAACAAAGATAAAGTTCAGAACTGTTATTTAGAAAAAGTTGTTATTAAATTTCTTTTATCTTAAAAATATTTCTTGAAGAATAGAGAAGAAAAGAAATAAAGGGGGTTGGAGAGAGAGCTTTGAGAGATCTAAAACTTTTAACGATGGACTCTTACTATTGCCAACTATTTTGAAAGAGAGAAAAATGTTTTTATAAGAGGAATGAAAATCCAGTAAAAACGATAAGATTTGTCTTTAAATAAGCAATAACTATCTCTGATATTTTAAAATCAAAATTCATTGTACGAATAACTTTTGTGGAAACTAATTCAATAGTTACCGAAAATATTTTTTCCAAAATCTTTTCCACTTAGGTATGCATAGATGAAAAAAAGCAATGATTTGGGCTTTTCCTTTCCAAGCATTTATTGAGAATATTTCGAAAATAATTTTAAGAAAGATAAAAGATATTTTGTGCTTATAAAGAAATTTTCTCTCTATCCTACATTAATTTCCTAAGACTCCTTAAAATACTAACCAAACAAAATATCTTCATTGATCTTCATGATTGTCAAATAAAAGTCTTAGATTATAGGATCTTCAAATCTTCTCAATAATAATTTCTGCATATGGTAACTTTAGCACAACAAAAATATTAAATTTATTCGTTTTGCATAATCATCAAAATTTTAAGATAAAATTGACCTTAAGCTAACACTTATTATTTAAATTTTGTTATCATATATCTAATAATTATATTTTAAAAGTTAATATACATTTACAATAAAAATCTATATCTATATTTCAGTTTTGAATTTTTATTTTTTTTATTAGATCATTTAAAATACTTTTTTTTTAAGTTTAGAAATTATTATTTATTTATAACAAATAACTACATTTATATTTGTAGTTATTATTTTTATTTTTAGATTGGATTGTGTGGGTCTCGTTTATGTATGGCACAACCTAAGAGGGGGGTGGATTTGGTTTTCTAAAAATTTGACTTTCAAAACACAAATCAAAATTTTGTTGTAGCGAAATTAGAAAGTTTTTGTGAGAGTTAGTTATCAAGTTTAGAACTTCCTCACAAATCTTATTGCAAGTTTAAAAAGACTCTGTGAAGAATAGTTATTGCGTTTAGAACTGCTTTACAAAGCTTAAGCAAATTTAGAAAGACCCTTTGAAGAAATAGTTATTGCATTTAGAACTACTCCATAAAGCTTAAGCAAAATTAGAAAACTAATTATCACTCATATTGTGATTTATACTGAATGTCGAAGGGCAGATTAGAACTTGGTATATTCACAATACAGAAATCCAGAGTTCTAATATTCCACAGAGATAAAACTTATTCACGTTTAGAACTGAAAAGATTAACAGTTGTGTAAATAGAATATGATCAAGCAGAACTTCAGAAAATAAAAGAAGATAAGCACAGAGATTTATAGTGGTTCGACACTAACTCGCCTACATCCACTCCCCAAGACTCATCTTGAGATCCTCTACTATGTTATCTCTTTTCAAGGGTAAGAGACAAACCAACTTTACAAGAAAATAGATCAACAACTAGATCTAACCTTTGTCCCACTAGATTTCTAAAGGTTCTAGTCAACCTCAACCCTTTCTGTTTTTGCAGAGAACAGAAACTCATATCAAGATATTAGAATCTCACACAAGGAGAAGGTCGCTTGATAACCTTTTACACCATAGCTTTTCACCTAAGCTATTACACAAAAGTTTTTCAATTAAAAGCCTGTAGCCTACAACAGATTATAAGAATCTATATAGACAGAGAGAAAACACAATTATAAGCACAGGAAGAACATAAAACAAATTTTGAAAACAGAAATAAAGTTCAAAACTGTTCTTCAAACAATGTTGTTATCAAATTTTCTTCTCTTGAAAAATATCTATTGAAGCAAATAGATGAAAAGAAATAAATGGGGGTTGAAGAGAGAGCTTTGAAAGATCTGAAACTTTTAATCAATGGACGCTTACGCTTGCAAAAACCACATTCTCAAAAGAAGAAGCAACATTTTTATAAGAGGAATAAAATTCTCAATTTAAAAGACATTGATCCTTTGCTTTAAAGAATACCTTTGACTTTTCAAAAATAAAAAGATATGTGAATCTTTTGCTAATACTCGATTATTTATTGCCAAAAATAACTAAGCCAAAATCTTTTTCATTTAGGTAAGTGGAATTAAAAAAGCAAAGATTTGACTTTTCTTTTTAAGGTAATTTTTTGAAAATGATTTTTAAGAGAGATAAAAATATCTTTGTGCTTATAAAAGAATATTCTCTCTATCCTACAATATATCCTAAGATACTAACCACTAGATAAATCTTCAATAATTTTCATGGTCTTCAAAGAATCTCGGATTGTAGGAACTTACCTTTTTTTAGCAATTTTCATATTAAAAATCTGCATAAATAACTCTAGCACATACAAGAAATATTAAATTTATTTGTTTTGCATAATCATCAAAATCTCAAGATAAAATTGACCTTTGAGCCAAAAAATTGTTTAATTTTTTGTGTCCATTTATGTATAATAATTATCTACTTTTACATTTATATATCTTTATTTATAGATGAAATTTTTCTATATGTCTTTCAAATTTGTAATTCTATAAAAACAACTTAAGTAATTCTTATTAAATTTTCCATTTATTATTGAATTCATTCTATAATGTATTGTATGTATTTACCTTATTTTAGTTTATATATACATCTTTAATAATTTTTATTTGCTTTTTTTTTATTTCTTTCAAGTGGTTGGATTTATTTTTTTATAAATATTTACTTTTACATGTACAATAAAAAATTACCATCTTATATAATTTATAATAACAAAATAATAAAGCAACCGCACAAAGCGCAGCCCTCCTTTTTTGATATCCTTTTTTGATAATTGATGGTAATAATTTGAATTTGTTAAATAATTTATTTTTTAATAATTGATAAATTAGAATATTAAATTATTAATCAATTATATTTTTTAATAATTTTATTAATTGATTAAAAAGTTTATTATATTATTTTAATATTATTTTTTAAACATATTATGCTAACCGAATTTCACTGATTAATTAATTAGGAAATTAATTGAAACGACCCGAAAATTTAATTTCGTAGAATTTTCATTTAAAAACTAAATTTTTTATTTCAACCAATGAAATTATACCAGCTAGTATTTTATTATTGCTAAACTGGACCCGCAAACCAATTCGAAAACTCGAAAACCAAGCAAGTCGAGCCGAATCATTGAAATTAGACCAAACCGGTTTGAATCGAACCGGAATGGTCTAGAAGCCCCAAGATTTTTTTTTTCTTTCTTTTCTTTTCTTTCTTTTCTTTTTCTTTTTTTTCCCTTCTTCTTGCGCCAGCACCAAGCGCGCGACCCACCCTCCCCTTCTCCTCCTCTCATTTTTCCGACCGCCTGAGACCAGCGCCTCCTCGTCGTCGCCTCCTCGCCGCAGCAGTTCCGGCATTCCTTCTCTCCCTCATTTCGTTTCTGGCGAACGCAGTTATCACAGGAGACTCGATCGGGAAGTAGCGTCGCAACTCACTTCTCCGATCTTCCGACGACTGCAGCTCTCTTCAGTCAAGTCCAGCTTCGCCTCGTCGATGACGAAGCTCTCGTCTCTTTCTCTCCTTCTCTCTCGGCGGGTTCAGCAAAGCTAGCGACGAAAGAAGCAGCACTTGGACAGGGATGACGCTGCCGATCCTCTTACCTTGAAATCTATGATTTCTGGCATGTTTTTGGCGACAAGGTGAGGGATTTTTCAACCTTCCTCTCGATGATATGTGATCCCTTTCAAATTTAAATTAAAGGATTTGCTCATAAACCAATTCTTATGGAGAATTGAATCCCTAACTGCTGTTCATGAGAATTAGCTTGGAGATTTTTGATATAAAAATTATATATGGAAGCTATAAATCGAATTCTTATATAGAAACGCTATCCAATATCATGCCCACAATTTTATCTGGTTCATTGGTCTCGTAGAATTAACAAATGATGTATTAGTGAAAACTCCTGCAAATATAATAAGATACAAGGTTCATATCCATTTATAAGATACAAGGACCCAAATGTTTTTCTCTAAACTAGTAATAAATATATCCATTTATATATATTTTTTTTTCATATGATTTCTTGTCCGAGAATATGCCAATGTTACTGTTATGACCAATCTCCCCGTCTCTCTTGCCCGATCTGCCCTTTTTCTCTGTTTCAAACTGCCTGCACTGCTCGTTCTTGAACACTTTCCCTCTTTCTCAAGCACCACCTTCTCTATCTCAAAGCTCCTTTTGACTAAACTTCACAAACTGGGTATTACTGGTGTTTACTTGTGATCCATTGTTTTTTTTTCTTTTTGATGGGTTCAAATGATTCAACTAAGATGTCTTGAAATGGGTTTTCTCTGTCTTGATTAGTTTTTGAGCTTTTTGATTCATATTAGAGATGGGTTTGGGTCCTGACCCTATAAAGGTAAAAACTTTTGAAAATAAATCAAACAGCAAGAAGAAGAAAGATGGAGGAGATGAAAAGGAGAAACAAGAGATTGGTTGTTGGGCAACAACTATTTTAAATAATTGTTGTCATTTTAGATAAACTAACATACGAACTATTTTAAATATTAATGTTGGTTATTATTGGTTATTGCTTGATAGCTATATTCTTGCTAAATAAATGATTCGATTTTAGACCTTGCCATAGACTAGAAATTATATCTTTATGTCATGGTGAAGAAATTTATGAAGCTTTAGTTGGTATATGTTTAAAGTTGAGTTGAGTTACTTAGTAGGTGTATACATTAAAATTTAATTTAAATTAGCATTGGTTCTTTGAATTATAATGTTAGGGATGGGTATTTGAAGTTGTAAATTAAGTTCTTGTAGGGTAGTGAGTTAGCTAGTGAGTAAAGCGTGAAAATTTAACCATGAAGCCTAAACTTTTAATTTGGCAGCAATTATTTCAATTTATTTATTTCTGGAAAATTGTAAACTAGTATAGTACATTGAAGTTATAAATTTGATTTCGATAGGAATAGTTAGTTAATGTTTAATCCATGATTTGGACATAGAAAACTTTTATTTCTGCAAGTTGGCATCAATCATCTGAGTTTTTGTGTTGTATTAGAGGGGCGTATGTATGTATATATATATATATATATATATATATATATACAAGTAATGTACAATGGACAGACGATTTCAATGGTTTGTTAGCTATGACGTTGCTATTGAAGGAGGATGGGAATTAAGTTGATTGATTGCCCGACGGATGGGCTGTGTGCATTGATTGATAAATATATAATAATACTGTGTTATCTAAACAGGTGGATAGTCCAATTTTTAGGGGAGGTGCTGCCGAAATTTCAATAGAAATTAGACTAGTTTTAAGTAATAACATAATTAATAAATTTATTTAGATTAATTCTATAACTTAATACATAATAAATATAGTGCTCTAATTATTTTATGATTATCATTATTATTTATTTAATTATTCAATTATTTATTCATTTTGATTATCATTGTTTATTATTATTATTATTATTATTATTATTATTATTATTATTATTTATTTTATCTTTGTTGTTGTTAATATTATTTATTTAATTATTTAATTGTAATTAAGAATGAATGCCTAATTGTGCATTGCATTATGATGCTCAACTGATCAATATGTCTGCATTTGATTGCATTGTTTGATTACCTGTGCTGTGAATATGTTGTGCCTTGTTTGTGTGGAATTAGGATGAAGTGGACCACCATGGGTTTGTGAGGACGGTCTGTGATATGGATCCGATTATGATTTGATATTTGACCGTCGGCCGGGAAAATGGGAGATCGGCCCCCCTTGTGCACCTGATGATATAAATTATATGGAAATTCACAGGATGGCTTCTTGTTGTTGCGCACCTGATAATCTAGATTTGATTGTAGCCCGCAGGGTGGCCTCCTGTTGTGAGCACTTGATGATCTAGATTGGATGGAGACCACCGGGTTGCCTCCTGTTGGTATGGAAAAGAAACGAGAGAATGGAAAAATAATGAGAGGACTGGTCAGTGAGGATTAGACCAGTTGGCCGTATGGGGGATCGGCTCCCTGGTGCACATGTATGAGAGGGCGAGCCATGCGTGAGGACGGCTCGTTGGGGTTTCAGGTGGCGCCACTGACTAATTTCCACGTGATGTGATTATATGAAGATGTTTATGATTGTGAGTGCTGATGATATGCCATTTGTGTGACTGGCTGCGTGAGCATATAACTAGTCGGATGACTAGATTAATATGTGTACACATTTGTATGACTGCGTGTGTTGTGTAATAATTATTACTCCTTAGAAAACTCACATGTCTTGCTTAAATTTTTCAGGAAGTAGTTTCTCTTTAATTCGGGTTAAGCTATGTTTTCTTCGCCGCAGGATTATTAAGAAGTTTTCCCAGTGCCATAATTGTTTTGCTATGTAATTATATGTATAAGAAGCTATGTATAACAAACAGTTAGTGACTCCGCAGTTGTAGAATTTACATATATTTAGCTGTAAATTAACATAGACAAAATAATTCTGTAAGCCCATATTAAAAATGTGTTATATTGTAAATGGGGCTCGAACTATAGAATGCTGTAGAAGATAAACTTGGGCCGAGAAATAATAAAATATTGAGGTTTATCTTTCATAATAATATGGGCTGAATGTTTAAAATTATATTGAGATAATAAATTTTTAGTGTTTCAGGCTTACTACGGGTCTCGGGGGCCTTAAGCTTACCTGGGCCCTAGTGCCGGTCCGGCCCATGGAATCGGGTCGTGACAAAGTTGGTATCAGAGCTTAGGTTAGGGTTTTAAGACACAACTGCGGAGTATAGGAAATTTCTTTATGTTGGGATCGGCCGTAACCAACATAAGGAAGGAAACTTTGTGATTTCCCTCTCCAGGGATGGTGGACGCACTAGACCCTATGGGGTGGGAAAACCCACACCTATTGTGAAGATCCATAAACTATAGAAGAACTAATTGAGGATTAGAGTGAAAGTAATGGATAGTAGGATGAACTCATCACAATACCTGTAGGGGCTAAAGCAATTATCAACCCTTAAGCTAGGGAATAGAGTAATACCTGATGGTAGTGGATTGGCCTGATCACCCAGTACACTACTTTTCATGTGAACTCTATTCCTATCAGTGAACAGGATAGTATAGAGAATAAGTAGGTTTTCTAATTGTATGGTGGGTTGATGAATTTTGGGTGATTAGAAATCGGTATTTTAGTATTCAGTTCGGCTACTGAATTTCTTTAGAATTTCTTTTTATTGTTTTATTTACTTGATATTGATATTTAAATTTAAAACCCCATTCTTATTTTGAATTCAAATTGTGTTATGATAAATAAATTGAAAATTGATTATTTATATAGAAAAATTATTTTTGAAAAATTGTCTATTTATATCACAGGGCCGGTGGGATAAGATAAAGGGGTGGTAATGATAATGATAACAATGCTATAGGTAAGTAGGTAGTTCGCAGTCAAGATAGAAACACGAATGTTGGAATGGTCAGGTAGGCAATTTCGGGTACAGAAGTTGAGTTGCTACTAAATTTGGAGTATAGGATTGTTGGCAATAGAAATTCGAGGTCATAGTAATAGACTTAAGTTTCCTGTGAGTTTTAATCAAGTGACAATAAATGTAATAGATGGTTGAACGAATACATTTTGAGTTATAATGAAACCTTTCATTCATTTATTCGTGGATGCCAATCAAATGATAATTTGTTTGTTAAATATCCTTACATGCTTTCTTTTCTAGTTGCATTCCTATTTCTTGCTCATCTCTAAAATTCGAGGACGAATTTTTATAAGGGGGGAAGATTGAAACGACCCGAAAATTTAATTTCGTAGAATTTTCATTTAAAAACTAAATTTTTTATTTCAACCAATGAAATTATACCAGCTAGTATTTTATTATTGCTAAACTGGACCCGCAAACCAATTCGAAAACTCGAAAACCAAGCAAGTCGAGCCGAATCATTGAAATTAGACCAAACCGGTTTGAATCGAACCGGAATGGTCTAGAAGCCCCAAGATTTTTTTTTTCTTTCTTTTCTTTTCTTTCTTTTCTTTTTCTTTTTTTTCCCTTCTTCTTGCGCCAGCACCAAGCGCGCGACCCACCCTCCCCTTCTCCTCCTCTCATTTTTCCGACCGCCTGAGACCAGCGCCTCCTCGTCGTCGCCTCCTCGCCGCAGCAGTTCCGGCATTCCTTCTCTCCCTCATTTCGTTTCTGGCGAACGCAGTTATCACAGGAGACTCGATCGGGAAGTAGCGTCGCAACTCACTTCTCCGATCTTCCGACGACTGCAGCTCTCTTCAGTCAAGTCCAGCTTCGCCTCGTCGATGACGAAGCTCTCGTCTCTTTCTCTCCTTCTCTCTCGGCGGGTTCAGCAAAGCTAGCGACGAAAGAAGCAGCACTTGGACAGGGATGACGCTGCCGATCCTCTTACCTTGAAATCTATGATTTCTGGCATGTTTTTGGCGACAAGGTGAGGGATTTTTCAACCTTCCTCTCGATGATATGTGATCCCTTTCAAATTTAAATTAAAGGATTTGCTCATAAACCAATTCTTATGGAGAATTGAATCCCTAACTGCTGTTCATGAGAATTAGCTTGGAGATTTTTGATATAAAAATTATATATGGAAGCTATAAATCGAATTCTTATATAGAAACGCTATCCAATATCATGCCCACAATTTTATCTGGTTCATTGGTCTCGTAGAATTAACAAATGATGTATTAGTGAAAACTCCTGCAAATATAATAAGATACAAGGTTCATATCCATTTATAAGATACAAGGACCCAAATGTTTTTCTCTAAACTAGTAATAAATATATCCATTTATATATATTTTTTTTTCATATGATTTCTTGTCCGAGAATATGCCAATGTTACTGTTATGACCAATCTCCCCGTCTCTCTTGCCCGATCTGCCCTTTTTCTCTGTTTCAAACTGCCTGCACTGCTCGTTCTTGAACACTTTCCCTCTTTCTCAAGCACCACCTTCTCTATCTCAAAGCTCCTTTTGACTAAACTTCACAAACTGGGTATTACTGGTGTTTACTTGTGATCCATTGTTTTTTTTTCTTTTTGATGGGTTCAAATGATTCAACTAAGATGTCTTGAAATGGGTTTTCTCTGTCTTGATTAGTTTTTGAGCTTTTTGATTCATATTAGAGATGGGTTTGGGTCCTGACCCTATAAAGGTAAAAACTTTTGAAAATAAATCAAACAGCAAGAAGAAGAAAGATGGAGGAGATGAAAAGGAGAAACAAGAGATTGGTTGTTGGGCAACAACTATTTTAAATAATTGTTGTCATTTTAGATAAACTAACATACGAACTATTTTAAATATTAATGTTGGTTATTATTGGTTATTGCTTGATAGCTATATTCTTGCTAAATAAATGATTCGATTTTAGACCTTGCCATAGACTAGAAATTATATCTTTATGTCATGGTGAAGAAATTTATGAAGCTTTAGTTGGTATATGTTTAAAGTTGAGTTGAGTTACTTAGTAGGTGTATACATTAAAATTTAATTTAAATTAGCATTGGTTCTTTGAATTATAATGTTAGGGATGGGTATTTGAAGTTGTAAATTAAGTTCTTGTAGGGTAGTGAGTTAGCTAGTGAGTAAAGCGTGAAAATTTAACCATGAAGCCTAAACTTTTAATTTGGCAGCAATTATTTCAATTTATTTATTTCTGGAAAATTGTAAACTAGTATAGTACATTGAAGTTATAAATTTGATTTCGATAGGAATAGTTAGTTAATGTTTAATCCATGATTTGGACATAGAAAACTTTTATTTCTGCAAGTTGGCATCAATCATCTGAGTTTTTGTGTTGTATTAGAGGGGCGTATGTATGTATATATATATATATATATATATATATATACAAGTAATGTACAATGGACAGACGATTTCAATGGTTTGTTAGCTATGACGTTGCTATTGAAGGAGGATGGGAATTAAGTTGATTGATTGCCCGACGGATGGGCTGTGTGCATTGATTGATAAATATATAATAATACTGTGTTATCTAAACAGGTGGATAGTCCAATTTTTAGGGGAGGTGCTGCCGAAATTTCAATAGAAATTAGACTAGTTTTAAGTAATAACATAATTAATAAATTTATTTAGATTAATTCTATAACTTAATACATAATAAATATAGTGCTCTAATTATTTTATGATTATCATTATTATTTATTTAATTATTCAATTATTTATTCATTTTGATTATCATTGTTTATTATTATTATTATTATTATTATTATTATTATTATTATTTATTTTATCTTTGTTGTTGTTAATATTATTTATTTAATTATTTAATTGTAATTAAGAATGAATGCCTAATTGTGCATTGCATTATGATGCTCAACTGATCAATATGTCTGCATTTGATTGCATTGTTTGATTACCTGTGCTGTGAATATGTTGTGCCTTGTTTGTGTGGAATTAGGATGAAGTGGACCACCATGGGTTTGTGAGGACGGTCTGTGATATGGATCCGATTATGATTTGATATTTGACCGTCGGCCGGGAAAATGGGAGATCGGCCCCCCTTGTGCACCTGATGATATAAATTATATGGAAATTCACAGGATGGCTTCTTGTTGTTGCGCACCTGATAATCTAGATTTGATTGTAGCCCGCAGGGTGGCCTCCTGTTGTGAGCACTTGATGATCTAGATTGGATGGAGACCACCGGGTTGCCTCCTGTTGGTATGGAAAAGAAACGAGAGAATGGAAAAATAATGAGAGGACTGGTCAGTGAGGATTAGACCAGTTGGCCGTATGGGGGATCGGCTCCCTGGTGCACATGTATGAGAGGGCGAGCCATGCGTGAGGACGGCTCGTTGGGGTTTCAGGTGGCGCCACTGACTAATTTCCACGTGATGTGATTATATGAAGATGTTTATGATTGTGAGTGCTGATGATATGCCATTTGTGTGACTGGCTGCGTGAGCATATAACTAGTCGGATGACTAGATTAATATGTGTACACATTTGTATGACTGCGTGTGTTGTGTAATAATTATTACTCCTTAGAAAACTCACATGTCTTGCTTAAATTTTTCAGGAAGTAGTTTCTCTTTAATTCGGGTTAAGCTATGTTTTCTTCGCCGCAGGATTATTAAGAAGTTTTCCCAGTGCCATAATTGTTTTGCTATGTAATTATATGTATAAGAAGCTATGTATAACAAACAGTTAGTGACTCCGCAGTTGTAGAATTTACATATATTTAGCTGTAAATTAACATAGACAAAATAATTCTGTAAGCCCATATTAAAAATGTGTTATATTGTAAATGGGGCTCGAACTATAGAATGCTGTAGAAGATAAACTTGGGCCGAGAAATAATAAAATATTGAGGTTTATCTTTCATAATAATATGGGCTGAATGTTTAAAATTATATTGAGATAATAAATTTTTAGTGTTTCAGGCTTACTACGGGTCTCGGGGGCCTTAAGCTTACCTGGGCCCTAGTGCCGGTCCGGCCCATGGAATCGGGTCGTGACATAATTTTTTCAGAAAAACAGATTATTATCCTAATTTTAAAATAAACTTTAAAATGCAAAAAAAATATCTATAAAAAAATATCGTTTCACACGTTATATATATATATATATATATACACACACACACACATACACACACACACATACATACCCACTAAACACACTTACATGGAGAGCGCGAAGAGCCTTAACTATTACTAAGTCCCGAGCCGGATTAGGCGGTCCCTGGTAATAGAGTCGGATATCAGTGGTTTACACCAATATATATATATATATATATATATATATATATATATATATATATCACTTTAAAAGTTTTAAATTTTTTTATTTTACTATCTATTTATCTATGTCTAAGTTTTTCAATATTTTTATTTATAAAGGCAACATTTTAATTTTTTTTCTTTTTTTCTAAATATTGATTGTCACTATATCATATTATATTCATATTCAATTCCTGTAAAATTGATTAGATGATTTTCTTCTATAAACAGAAAAGGTGTATATATTATAGCACTCTGAGATATCTATATATCTATAATTTCTAAACTATATATAAATGCGGGAATAATATGATTTCCTATTACTAGCTTTAGTTTAGTTTAAAATTCCTAATAATATCCTTTTAGTTAGATATTTAATGCAGTCTATGTGGAGAAAATATGTTCATTTATGAAATACCCTGAATTTTTATTTTCGAAACTTTCGAATTTTATTAAATCAAAAATCTCGATTTTCGACTATATGGGCTATAAACACCAAAAAATTTTAATTTGGGTCCAAAGTTTTGCGAGTTGGGCCCAAGCCCAAATATATTGTCGGAATTTTCGATTTGAGAACAGTTAAAAATTTTTGAGAAATAATATGAAGCAGTTAAAATCAAATATCGTTACTATTAATATTTTTATTATTATTGAGTAAATGAAGAAAATTTACGGAACTTAAGTAAAATAATTAAAAATAAATCAAACCAGACCCAGAAATCAAATTGATTTTTCGAATACCACACGAATAATCTGAAAACCAATTGAAAAACCTACAAACCAAGCAAAAATCGAGCCGAATCATTGAATCAGACTAAACCAATTCGAATCGAACCGGAATGATCTAGAACCGACCACTTTCTTTCTTTTCTCTTCTTCTCTTCTTCCTTTCCTCTTGAGTGCCCACCACAGCCTCCCCTCCCCTTTCTTTTTCGTTCATAGCCAATGCCACCGCCTCCTACCGCTGCCGTCGCTCTCTCCATCTCCTCTACTATTTCCGGCTAGCGCAGCTAGCGTAGCTATCACAAGAGAGCTGCGATTTCGCTCAATCGAGAAATCTGGTCTCCAGTTCCTCGATCTCCGGCGACTCCAGTGCAAGCAACCAACTACGGGCACTCTCTAGTCGATGGTGAAGCTCTAGCTCTCTTTCTCGCCATTCTCTCTCTCTTCCTGTTTGGGCTGACGCAGCAACCGGGGGAAACTGCGACTGTGGTTGCGATCGGGACAGTCTCATTACCCATTTTCTTTGCACTTTCTGGCAAGACCAGCCACCAGTAGGGGTGGCCACGGTTCCAGAATCGACGGTTCCGGAACCGGCGGTTTCAATTTCAAAAAAAACTGAAATCGGAATCGAACCGAAAATTTAGGTTCTGATTCTAGTACGGTGTCAAAACTGACGGTTCCGATCGGTTTTCCGGCAAATTGCATAATTTTAAATTTTAAATTTTGAAGACCGGTTTTCAAAATTTAATAAATTTGTGAAAGTTATTTGTAAAAAAAATACATGTAAAAAATTAAAAAATGGTTCAATTAAATTTATTTTTTTAAAGACTTCAACTTAATTATTTTTTTTAAAAAAATTCTTCAACTGAATTTATTTTTTGTTTAAAAAAGTTTGGATATAATTTTTTTTAAAAAAAGGGCTTGAAATTGATTTTTTTTTTAAAAAAAAAATTAAGTTACCTACGTATCCTCTTGGGGTTTAGAGATTTCACAATAAAATTAAAAAAAAAAAATGACAGTTTCTAACGGCTAGAACCGCCGGTTCGAACCGGCGGTTCCAATCCGGTTCCGACCGATTTTGTGGAACTACCGGTTTGCGGTTCCACAAATCTGGAACCGAAATCGAACTGAAAATCTCCGGTTCCAATTCCGGTTCGGACCGGTTCCGGTTCGAACCAGTTACGGTTACGGTTGGGAACTGGTTCTAACCGACGGTTCCGGTTCCCAAAACCGTAATATGGCCACCCTTAGCCACCAGCCGGTGAAGTCGGCTCTCTTCTCGTCGTCAGCTCTTCATCGCACGCCATGGCTCCCTTCTCCGGCCAAGTTGACGACGGCAGAATCGGACTTTGATTCCATACCCAGGTAAAGTGATTGTTGACCCTTTTTCAATATATTTTTCATGAATTCATTGAGTATAGTTATACGATTTGATGTGCTAATTGAATTACTGTAGAATAAAGGCTTAGATACACTGTTCATATAAATATTTTAGAAAATTTAAATTAATTTCTTGCTAACTTTATTTAAAACATATTTTGGTGAATATGTTAGTGTGATTAAGGTAATCTTAGTTTAAGAATGAGTATAGCATGATTATGACAACAATTATTATTTGCTAATACTTGGAGCTATTGTAGAAATTTATATACCTAGCTACTGCTTAGGTGAACGTGAATAGCAATTTTGAATTTTTGCTCTTGAAATCGGTATACAAATGATTCCTATATTCGGATGAGTATGCGAAGTCATAAACCAAGTTCTTAATGCGATATGAGCTTTAAGTTTAAGGAAAATATATTTTTCTTGGGGGCAGTAGCTATTTTGGGTACTTCGTACCATTTTAAATAATTGGTATGGAAACAGATGTAACATCCTAGTGAGTTGAGTTGAGTTGGATTGAACCAAACCTGGTTGGGGTAGAAAGAGATTAGAAGTGGACTTATTTGCAAATAAAGGTTAGGACTTGTTTGCATTAAAATATACAGCTTGGGTATTAAGTTGTAGCCTTTGTACACTTGAGGTGCCAATTAGAGAGGTTATACAGCCAAGTCATTTCATCTAGAGACTACCCGTTCTTATCAACTCACTTTCCCATTTTCACGTTTCTCCTTCTCTTCTTACTTGTCCCGCCCATTTTCTTTCAATTGTCAACATAGTGAAGCATTAAGTCAACTTCAAGTAAGTAAAATTCCTTGAAGTGTGATGTTATTTCCTATTTCATTTAGTGATATTGGAGATGAGTTATGAGAATTCTTGTGTATAGGAGAAGAAAGTTCAAAAGTTGCAGAGAAGAGAAGCTGAAACAGAGTTCAAGCTTTTTGACGTCAAGGTTTGATATCTCATGTTGTTTACTAGTTTCTTTGCATGTAAATTGTGTGGTGTGTTGCTAGTGAGATGATATGTTGCTTATTGTTGAGTGAGAAGATTGGATATGATGTGAAAACAGGGGATGAATATATGAAGTGGAAACAGAGTTTGCTGGAAATGTTACCAGCAACTTCATCTTGATTTTGAACCCATTTAATGATGGAATTAGGAATTGTCATAGAAGAGTTATTTGTTCCTTTCTGTGTTAGCTTTACACGCGTTTTTGAATCACTCAATTTGGAGGTAGCTATTGAGAGTTATGGCCAAAAGAATACAGACTGCACAGAATCACGTCGCGCGCTCGCGCATGTTGGAAAGCACGTCGCGCTCGCGACTTCCCATTGCGCGCTCGCGACTTGAGTCAGGTAGCTCTCTGACTCTCAATTGCACAACTCGCGCTCGCGAGGATCACATGCGTGGTCGCGACTTTGGCCAGAAGCTCTCTGACTCTCAGTGTGCGCATCTCGCGCTCGCGAATCACACAAGCGCGCTCGCGACTTCATCTCGCGCTCGCGACTTGTGTTGCGCGGTCGCGACTTCAGCCAGAAACACACTGACTCTCAGGATGCACAAGTCGCGCTCGCGACTTTCACATACGCGGTCGCGACTTGAGCCAGAAACCCTCTGACTCTCAGTCGCGATTCTCGCGCTCGCGATGTTGCAAGGCGCGCTCGCGACTTATGCTGTGACACTCTTTTGCCTTTCATTTGCTATGTAATTACATTCCTTTGCTCAACATGCATGCATCCAATCATTTTACAACAAAAATACAACATAAGAACATGGATTAAAACAACATACAAGCATTCATATGATGTGAAATCAAATCAACATGATGAACTATGAAGTTATGCAACCATTTATGTGTTATGGTGTTATATTATTGACATGTACATAATAAGCTCCATTGAGGTTAGGTAGAAACCATGTAGATAAGGCTATGTCGCGACATAGAATAGCAGATCTGCGCCCCATACAGTTTGGAACTCCGGCTACAGGCCGTTGAGTGGATATGATTATACAGGCCATAGCAGCCAAGCATACAGTATTCATACAGTTTACACTTATCACTACGGTTTCACTATAACCTTATGGAGCCATACCGCTATCTTGACATAACATTACATGACTCATACAGTATCATATATAGAAAGAAAGATCATCAAGGTAAAATGACATTATCATCATACGGGTGATTGTTTGTGCCATCTGTGTTTACATGGTTCTTGCTATACGTGTATGTGCTTAATTACTTCTTTCTATGTTGAGATATCCACTGGGCTTGTATAGCTCAGCGAGTTACCTGTTTAACTCGCAGGTTTTTAAGACTGGTCTAGAGAGCGTCAGCTTACAACTGCAACAGTTCACCTGTAGAAGGCACAGTCTTCAGGGTAGCTTCTCATTTTGATGTGTATCTTTTTATATTCCTTTCATGGCATGTACAGGGCACACAGTTGGGCCCAGGTCATTTTGTAAACTAGTATCATGTTATGTATATATTCATTACATTATTAATGTAAACAACTTCTGTATTATAAAATAGTCAGTAACTATTATGACATCAGCATGTCAGAACATTTAGTCAACCAGTTTGTAACGTCTCGACTCGGTTCATTCGGGTTAACGGGTGGACCGGGAAGGGGTGTTACAACAGATGTATGTATATATATTTATATTTTCAATACTCTTATGTGGGTTAGTGTTGGTTACTGCTTGATAGCAATATTCTTGCTAAATTAACGATTCAATTGTAAAACTCTTTAGTTATATCTAGAAGTGGTATTTTTAGTCAAGACGGAGAAATTTATGAAGCTTTAGTTATATGTTTAAGTTTCGAGCTGGGTTATCTAGTAGAAGTATTTATTAAATTGTAATTTAATTGAAATGTCGGTTCTTAATACTTAGTCTAGAACTTTGATAAATGTTTAATGATATTGTTTATACCTTAAGCAAAGAATTATTGATAATATTCCTAGAATAGTTGAAGGTATTTTAATTTGTAAATTATGGTTGATTGGTGATATATTATTGAAGGCAGATGGGTATTTGATTTGATCGATTGCCCGACGGATGGGCTGTGTGGATTGAGTTAATATTGAATGAAATTTTTGATATCTAAACAGGTGGATAATCCAATTTTTAGGGGAAATGATGCCGAAATTTTGGTAGAACCTAGGCTACATATAATTAATAAGTTTATTTAGATTAATTCTATGACTTGATACATAATAATAAATAAAGTGCTCTAATTATTTATTTATTATCATTATCATTCATTTAATTATTTAATTAATTAATTATTTTCATTATTATTGTTCAGTATTATTATTTATTTTATCATTGTTATTTATTGTTAATATTATTTATTTATTTATTTGCATTTGAACATGGGTATCTAAGTGTGCTATGGCATCATGATATTTAATTGATTTCAATGCTTGGTTAGCTGTGATGTGAAAATGTTTTGCCATGTTTGTGTGGAGTTGGGATGAAGGGAGTCACTATGGGTTTGTGAGGGCGGTCCACTAGACCGTTGGCCGTATGGGAGATCGGCCCCGTGTGCATCTGATGATATGATATGGATAATACAACTTCTTATTGGGCGCACCTGATAATCTTGATTTTATGGTGGCCCACAAGGTGGCCTCTTGTTGTGTGCGCCGGCGGATCTAAATTTGACGGAGACGACCGGGTTGCCTCCTGTTGGTATGGAAAAGAAAAGAGAGAATAGAAAAACAATGAGAGGGCTGGTCAAGCACAGATTAGACCGGTCGGCCAGATATGGGGGATCGTCTCCCTGGTGCACACGTATGAGAGGGCAAGCCATGTGTGAGGACGGGGTTTTCGGTGACGCCACTGACTAATTTCCACGTGATGTGATTATGTGAAGATGCTAATAATTGTGAGTGTTGGTGGTATGTCATTTGTGTGACTGACTGCGTGAGCATATAACTAGTCGGATGATTAGATTGATATATTTACACATTCGTGTGAATGCATGTGTTGTGCAATAATTACTATTCATTTTAAACTTACATCTAATTGTTTAACCTTTTCAGGAAATAGATTTCTCTTGTCCCAGTTAAGCTCCGTTCCCTTCACGGTAGAGCTAGAAAAGAATCTTTTAATTTCATCTGCTAAAAAACTCCGCAGTTGTAGATCGTATGTTTTGCTAGTCATGTGATAAGATAAGTATGATAATTTATGTACCCATAAATGTTTTATTTATCTTCCTAAGTTTATGTATTAATGGGAAGTTCATGACATGAATGTAGTCTATTACAAATTGGGCTCGAACTATGTAAGGTATAAGATGTTATATTGGGCCAAAGTATAATATAAATATGGGCTTAATGTTTGAGATTCACATTAATTTAGTTGAATTTGGTAGTCAGGCTTAGTACGGGCCTCGGAGAGCCTTAAGCTTACGTGGGCCCTAGTGTCGGTTTGGCCATGGAAACGGGTCGTGACAATTTATACTTTTGAAGATCCTTTTAATTATATTTTTTTTATGTCCTTTAAGTTGAGAAAATAGATTCCATTTTTCCTTTTGAATACCTTTTTACTTATATTTTAGTATTTTAAGTCGAGAAAATACATATATTTATATTCTCTATTTTATCTTGCAGTATTATTATCCAATGATTTTCATAATTAACAGATTTTGATGTTTTTAATTATAGGTTCTCACGTGATATTGATTTGTAGGAAATGAATTGAAAACTTTAATTCAAATATTGAAAATGAAACTTAAATTCTTTTAATTTATTATGTTCTGAATTTTTTAAAATAGACTATTAAAGTTTGAAGTAATGAAAAATGGCTATTTAGGCGTATTTGCTATCATTTTTATTTTCAGCTTTTATATATTAAAGATGAAATAAAAAGAAAATTCAAGAGTTCTCTTATTCAATATTTTATTCTACATTTTTGAAATTTATTGAATTTCATTTTTCTATGATTTAAAATAATTTTTAAATAGATATAAAGATAATTAGACCTTTGAGATTTTAATTTTTTATAATTTTTTAAAAATAAATATATAGGACTTTGAAAATTTTCAATTTACTGTCATTTATATATATATAAACTTGAGAAAGGATATTTTATTACCAATATTGTTATTTGCACATTAATCCTTATATGGAGCTGAAAACTTTAAATAATTTGTTTTTAAATTTTATGTAAAATACATGGAGTTCAAAATATTACATACTTGTCAAAGTAATTACCTGTATAGAGTTTATTTTATATTTAATATTAAACAGTTGCTTATAAATTGACTTCTTATCAAATTGTATATATATGACTAGTTCAGTAAGCAATAAAGTTAAGTTGTATTTTTCCGAGATCACTTTTGCATTATTAATATTGAAAATTTCAATTTAATTTCACCTGACAAAAATAATTAATGGGAAGATTAAATTTATATTTTATATTGTGGTTACATAGAGCAAGTCTTGATTTATTAGATTGATGTTATAGTATCGCGAAATTATAAAATATTTTGCAGTATGGTAAATACAAAATTTTAGTTATTTTACATAATTAATTAATAACAAAGTTATATTTTTTTATTAAATAAAGCAAAAATATTATTTTCTCTACAATTAGATGTTACATTGTACATGTTAAAAAATATATTCATTATATTTATTTTAATCTAAATAAGAATTTATACTTCAATATTATATAAATAAAAAAATTAAGAGTATATAACGAGAATTTGCAGATAGAGTCAAAGGGTAGCTGTAGTAGTAACCAAATTGAAATTGTATGTTACATATAAGTCATGACGATGACCTCATATTTTCAATCCAAAGCTAATTGGGATTGTTATTAACATCTTATAAATCACTAACTAGCCACAGTTCTTTGTACCTAAAGATGGATTCAGAAAGAGCTATTAAGCCTCATGTAATCCTAGTCCCATTCCCTGCACAAGGTCATATAAACTCGTTTATGCAATTGGCCAAGCTTTTACACTCAAAAGGTTTCTACATAACCTTTGTTAACACTGAGTTCAATCACAACCGACTAGTTCGATCCAAAGGACAGGAAGCTGTGAAAGGCTTGCCTGATTTTCGCTTCGAAACAATACCTGAAGGATTGCCACCTTCTGATAAAGATGCTACTCAAGATCCTGCGGCTTTGTGCGATTCGATCCGAAAGAATTGCCTGGTTCCTTTTTTGGAGCTATTGTCTAAGCTCAATTCTTCTTCTCAAGTGCCTAAAGTTAGCTGCATAATTTCAGATGGTATCATGAGTTTTTGTATTAAAGCAGGAGAAATGTTAGGCATACCTGCGGTTCAGTTCTGGACAGCCTCGGCCTGTGGCCTTATGGGATATTTGCAATATGGTGAATTTATTAAGAGAGGGATTATTCCATTTAAAGGTACTTTTTATTATTATTATTCTGTCCATTTATTATTTCCCTTCTTCCACTTTTCTTTGTATTTCATGCAATGTTTTTTTGTTCTTATTATGTAGTAAAGAACTGAGAAATATGTTAAATTAGTTTTAAAGGCCAAAAAGAAAACTTAGTTCAATGATAATAAAATAAAGGGATTATTTAATTTATTTTTGAAAATAAATATCCGAATTTATAAATTTCATTAAACGATATAAGGATTAACACCCAAAATTTTAGGAAAATGGATGTTTTCCAAAACAAAAATCAAAATGAACTCTTCAAATTAGTGAAGGATTGCCTGATAATAACATAAACATTTTTCTTTTCTTTTATTTTTTCTTTTCAGATGAAAGCTTTCTTACAGATGGCACACTTGATACTCCAATAGATTGGATCCCAGGCATGAGTAATATCCGCATTAAAGATATACCAAGTTTTGTTAGAACCACAAATATTGAAGACATCTTATTTGATTACCTGAAATCAGAATCAGAAAACTGCTTAAAAGCTTCTGCAATTATCTTCAACACTTTTGAAGAGTTTGAACATGAAGTGTTAGCTGCAATTTCAGCCAAGTTTCCTCACATTTACTCAATAGGCCCACTTACCTTGCTCGAAAGGCGCTTGCCGGAGACCGAACTCAAGTCGTTAAGGCCAAGTCTATGGAAAGAAGACTCAAACTGTCTTGAATGGCTAAATAAAAGAGAGCCCAATTCAGTTGTTTACGTGAATTATGGTTCTGTGACTGTAATGACGGAGCAACACTTAAAAGAATTTGCATGGGGACTAGCAAATAGTAAATACCCATTTTTGTGGATTATCAGACCTGATGTTGTCATGGGAAATTCTGCAATATTACATGAAGACTTTCTTGAAGAGATTGCAGACAGAGGATATTTAGCAACTTGGTGTCCACAAGATCAAGTACTTTCGCACCCATCTATTGCTGTTTTTTTAACTCATTGTGGGTGGAATTCTTCGATGGAAAGTGTTTGCGGAGGCGTGCCTGTGATTTGTTGGCCATTTTTTGCGGAGCAACAAACAAATTGTAGATTTGCTTGTACTAGTTGGGGAATTGGCTTGGAAGTGAATGGAGATGTGAAGAGTTATGAAATTGAGGCTTTGCTTAAGGAAATGATGGAAAATGATAACGGCAAGAAAATGAAACAAAAGGCTTTGGAATGGAAGAGGAAAGCAGAGAAAGCTATTGATGCTGGTGGTTCTTCATACAGTGATTTTGAGAGATTCATGAAGGATTTTCTACATTTTGATTAGTGATATAAGCGGGGTGGGTTTTCTTGGGTACTCAACCCACAAAAACCCATTTAAAACAAGTTTGAATATTAATTAAATGGGTTTGGAATAAGTATGAATATCAAATTAATTATTCACAGTAGATTTGGGCTTCTATCCACCAAGATTTAAAGCTGTTGGTACCTTCTATCTACCAAGATCCATTATATAATTTAAAAATATTTAATATAATAAATTTAAGTGAAAATTTAAATGCATATTGGGCTTAATATTGTGCTAAAACTTTTATAAATTAAAAACTCTAATATCACCAAAAAAATTAATTACTTCAAAATATTAATCAACTAGAATTTTAGAATTGTATTTCACTAATGCTTTTCATTTTCTACTCTATTGTTTATTTTCATCTCCATCTTCCTAGGTTTGACGAACATCAATATAAGGTGAGTGGATTTTCGTGGTATCTTACCAATCACAATCCATTACAAGCAAATTCAAGTATTAATTAAATGGGTATAAAACGGGAGCGAGTATTAAAATTTCAAATGGGTTAGATATAGGTATTACAGAAGGAATTTTAAACGAATTTGAAATGGGTGTGGATATTCAAATTTATAAGCCGGTTTGGGTGTGGGTAGTGCAATTTTTAGGGTACTCGCCCAACTTCCATCCTTAATTTTGATGAGAAGAAATGAGGCAAAAAGGGAAAAAAATATTTATTACTCCCACTGTCCCAAAAAGATAGTTCACTTTCTATTTTTACACATATTAAGAAATATGATTAAAGGATAATTTTATTCATATAATTTTCCTATTATGTCCATCTTAAATAACACATGAGTAATTATTATATTAGAATAATAACTAAGAAATTAATGAGGGTTATTGAAAATAAGGTAAAATTTTTAATAAGGGTATAGTAAACAATTTAAGGATTAACTATAATGCAAAAAGGGAAAGTAGACTATATTTTGAAACAAACTAAACAGGAAAAATGAATTATCTTTTTAGGACGGAAGAAGTAAAATTTTAAGCTATTTATTGTTTTCCTCAAAATATATCACATTGATGATGGTTCTAGGGTAAAAGTAGACGTAAATGTTAGCGTGGACTTAATTAAAAAGAGAGTGAAATGGAAATAAATGATTTATATAGCCAACCCTTGCTAATTTGGGATAAGGTTTAGCTATTAATATTGTTATAGCAAAATAGATACTCCTCTCCCATATCGTTTGTACGGCTAACTTTTGCATAAAGTTTAAGAAGCACAATAATTATAGTGTCACGTCATGCAAAATATTCTTATTTTTCTAAAATTGTTCTCCTTTAAAACAAAATGGTTATTTTTAGAATTTAAAATTAATTATAAAGATGGGCGTAAAAGGAAAAGTAAATATCTCTCAAGTCAATTGGACATATATTTTGAGATATCTAAAAATGAAAATATGGACAAATATTTTGGTATGGAGGGAGTGTTATATTTTGTTCATCTGGTGATAAACAATATTTCTTTAGTTTAGACATTCAAGAAATTTAGAGGTTTTCTTCCAATGCAAAATGATAAGATGGATGAATGACTTTCACATCTTTAATGAAAGTTATATGTTTTCACTTTTATATGAAATTTTTGTTGGGATGTGATTGGAAGTTGAACTTAGTGCAATATGGGATATTCAATAGGTTCCAACACATATATAGTTTAAAAACAGAAAAGTTAATGGGCAAAAAAGCAAAAGTGCATCTAATTGAAAGAGAATATATATTTTATTATAAGACGACATGAGTCAGAAATTAAAGTTAATGGGCATAAAAAAAATTCAAGAGTAAATTCAAGAGTTAAGGAGAGCGAAATTGAAAAAATTTACTATTTTAAAAGGTAAAATAATAAATTTTAATATTTTTATAAATGATTATTTTAAAAAGAATGGTTAGGGGGACATACCACCCTTGACGCTTTCCTTCATCATTGGAAGAAACCACTCCTCAAATAGATGTAAATCTATCTATCTATAGTATATGTGAAAGTGGGAATGAGAAAGGAATAATGGAATTTCCGATAATGCTCTTAATGAATTTTAAAATGTTCTAAAATAACCTCATTTGTGACTAATTGAATTTTATTTTAAATATTATGCTAAATAAAATTTTAATTATTTTAATGTTATATAATAAGGCTATACATGAAAATTAAAAATTATTTTATTCACTATATATATTTTTAATTTTATTCAATTTAGGATTTAAATTAAATGTTAGAGCCAAATGCATAACATACTTCATATATTAATTATATACATTATTTTGCTCTCTTTAACTTAATAGATAATAAAATAAATTTATAATCTATAATCTACATACATGTGGGACTAGAGGAAAAAATTATGAGATTTTCTAAAGTAGCTCTAGTTTAATTTGGAATTCCTAATATATCATTTTAATTGGAGAAAATAAGAAGATCCTTTTTAGTTCTATTTTTAATGCATTTTAATCGGAAAAAAATAGATTCTATTCATACTTTTGAATATCCTTGTAAGCGTAAAATTTTTTCCTGAAATTAAGAAACAAAAATATAAAAATACAAATCGTATTTATAAAGTAAGTGGATACAATCTCTAGTGTAAAATCTCATATTACAAACAAGATTATCCTCTGATTCTTCTCTTTATTGTCACGGACACGATTTAATAATCGAAACGACTTAATCTTGAATACGATTTAACAGTTGAAGGGACTTGAGGTTGAATTGATATAGAACAAACTTTGGACAATTCAAGGGTCGAAGAGACTTGATTTTGACTTGGAGTGGAAAGAGCTTTGATTCTTTGGACTTGACAGAGAGTTTTGTAGTTTTGAGTTTGACAGAGGTTTGAGGCTTCTTTTCTGTCTTTCTCTCTATATATCCGATGTGTGTTCCCCGTATACGAAGAGAGGATTCCTATTTATAGAGATTTGAGGAAGTCCCCTTGCCAAGTATATAATTTGATTGGTCCACTTGGCAAGCTCTCATAGGCTGTTGCTGCATCTGTTAACTTATTTAGACGCCTGACTTATTCGCCAAGATTCAATTTAATTGGTCCGCTTGACAAATTTTTATTGGATTTTACTACATCATTTATTTATGCAGTAAATGATATTTATCCAATAATTTTATTTTAATAACCATTTAAATATTTTGATTGGTTATTAAAATAAATTATTTTATTTAACGAACCAATAATTTAATTGGCTAATTAAATAATTAAGTTAATAATTAAATTAACTTAATAAAATTTTGGTGTCTACAATCCTTTTAGTTAAATTTTTTATGCATTTTAATTTGAGAAAATATGTATATGTATATATACTCTCTATTTGATATTATAATATTACTGTCCAATGATTTTTGTAATTAATAGTTTTTTATGTTCTTAATCATATGTTCTCATATTATATTGCTTTTTATGAGGTAAATCGAAAACCTTAATTCAACTATCGAAAATGGAACTTAAATTCTATTAATTTATTATGTTCTCAATTTTTTAAAATATGATTAAATACTTTATTATTAGACTATATTTGTTAATTACAATGCAATTAAATTTTTTTTTAAAAAATATTATTTAAACTAAGAAACTATGAAAGTATGCTAAAAGAATAACAAGTTCTATGAGAAATCTAAGATTGAAAAAAAAAAAGAAAAAAAAAAAGATTTGGGCTCTAATATACTTGGTGTGAATTTGATGTGTGATTCGATTATTCTGTTATATGAGCATGCTCGGCACTTGATGTCATTCTGATATTAGCTATGATCATATGCTAGGCACGTGGGTGCCTCCTGTATGAGCGGACGTGCTCTATCTGTTTTTGTTAGGCTTTTAAAGCCCCTCTGATTTTGTTGGCTTACATAACCATTCTAATTCTATTTCTGAAATCTTATCTGCTTTATTTTTCTCCTAAGTGTATATGAGCCCATAAGTAAAATATTTAAAGCAAATTAAATTAATAAGATAATATTCATGATATGTGTGCTTGTGAGCTACAATTTATATTTATGATTTTCATGCTTGAAATCTATGGTTTAGGTGGCTTAGGTTTAATGAGATTATATTACATAATCTTAATTTGAGAATATGTGATTATGTTAATAAATGAAACTATATAGTATGTTGATGTGAAATTTAGATTTAAAATGATTAGCATGCTTATAGGTAGAATAAATATCAAAGGTAATGAATATGATATGATATGATGATAATTATAAATGTTATTAATTTGTGAGTTTAATATGATATTATGTGCTATGAATACTTATGCATGTTTGATATCCAAATGGTTTTATGATTATGAAACTTTTTATAAAGATTCATGCTTTAAATGTAAGTTGCCATCCCAACATTTGAAGGTCTGTGATTTATGAGCACCACTGAATTTTATACTTAACGCGTTGATTTTTATCACACGCAGGTTGTAGACCATGGTTGTTGCTCGAAGACCAGAGGAGTAGCATTAGAGCAGAAGAGATCTTTTTTGTAGTTATATAATTAGTGTTATGTATTTAAGATTTATGGCATGTATAATTAATACCATTGCAGAATATGTTATTTGGGTATATGTAACTTAAGTATGCTTGAAGTATATTTTATTTAGGCATATGTATAAAGAGATAAATATGGATTTATGTAATATCTGGATGTAGAAATTTCTCCTAAGTTAATTATGTATGGATTGGATTTATGAGACTTGTTATATATACATTAATGCCTTAAATTTGATGTTTATTATGGTGATAATGAGGAAATGAATGACTATGAATCTATAGAAGTTGATTTTGCATTGAGTTATTATTGGAGTTTGTTGGATGATTGAGGTTGAATTTGGAGTGTTTTATATTCAAAGTTTTAGTTAAGTTCAATTTTTAAGGGAAACTCTTGCACTTTTTCTATAGGATTCCGAAAATTTTTTTCTATATGTAAAAAAATTTAGAGTTCCTTAGAGGGTGATTTTTAAGCTTACCAAATTAGATTATGTCACCGGAAAAGCATTGAAGTCGCCGGAGAAGAGGAAGCTGTCAAAGGACGCAGCTTCAATTCGCGCTACTGGAGGTTCATTCGGCATGAAGAAAGGCCAGAAACATGACTGGCGGCACGAAGTGAGTTGATTGCCACCTTGCTCTCATCGAGCAGTGGCTGGAAAGTTGATCAGGGAGGGAAGAAAGAATTGCATGTTGTGATCGGGAGAGAGGAGAGCGAGACCGTGAAATGGGGAGAAGAGTTGTTTTGGTGCGGTTTGGTCCAATTGACAAGCTTAAATGAGTTTTTGGTTTGATTTGACAGAAATTTCTAAACTTTCAGTGGTTTGAAATGATTTTGATCGGATCTATAGTTTCCTTCTTGGTTTATGGTCGGTTACTTGATTTCCTTGATTTATTTTTTATAAAGTTTAAAATTTTAGTTATTATAAAATAATATTTTTAGATTCTTGGTAATTAAATTGAAAACTTTTGAATTTTAGAAATTGGGTTATTTCAAATATCTTGAATTTTTAATTAAAATATATTTGGAATTAATTTAAATAAAAACATGATTCATTCGATGATAATAATGTATTATTGCATTTTTAAAATGAAAATGTTATTTTTGAATTATTTTATTTTTTTTATAAATTAAGTAATTAATTAAATAATTAATTTTAAACCACAGAGTAAATATTTTTTAAGTTTGACCATACAAAATTAAAATACATTTTACAAAAAAAAAAAAAAATCAACATATATAGGGCTAGGCAGTGGCTGAGCTCGACAAGGCCAGTATTTTAACCATGGATGCTAGTTGGCTGGTAAAAACACCATCCGACCATTCAGTGCGCCAAAGCCCAAGCATGAATAGGGACGAGGAAATAGTAATCTTGAATCGGTTCAGTTTCGTTGAATTTAATTTTCTACATTAATCGGTTCAATTTGATTTTACCTTAAGAAAAAATTTTGATTTATTCAGTTTTTATTAGTTCATAAGATTTGAATTCAACTGACTAAATGCTCATCCCGACAATCAGTTGGTGATTTTTTTTTTTTTTTTTTTTTTGTAAAACCACCGGTATTCGAACCTATTACCAGGAATCAGCTAATCCAGCTCGAAGCTTAATCACAATTAAGACTCTTCGCTTCTCTTTGTAGGTGCATTTAGTTGGAATCGAATCTGAAAGTTCTTCTCACATGCCCAGCCTATATTGTTAACTGAGCTACAACCTGTAAGTATCTGTTGGTGAATCTTTTAGATAAGTAAAAATGCAAATCTCAATAAACTAATATTAACTACAACGATTAGCATATTTATATGTTAGCACATGTAGCAAACATTGAGAATATTAATTAATTAATATACATATACATAAAATTTAGTACCAATTATTTAACTAAACTTGGAGCTTACAGGTTCAAAAGGGCTTTTCTCCAATGACATTACCGTGAGGGTGATAATTACAAGTAAAAAAAGTGTCTCCACTTGCACATATAACCCTTGCACAACCAAGCTCCAAGCTTTGCTTCCAAACCATCTGAGTATAATGCAAGCAATCTTTATTTTCAGTACAAGTATTTGTCATATGATTATAGTAACATTTCTCCGCTGCCCATGCGGCCACCGTGTCGCCCGGTTTCCGGTCCTTTCTGCTTCCCCAAAACAGATTTTCACCGTAATGACTATTGGAATGGATGAAAGCGCAGTCTTTCCCTCTTTTGCGCGGCCAAGTCGACGCAAATTTCGCAATCTTGTTGCTCCATTTGAGAGGAGGGAGTCCAAGCTTTGCTCTTTCAATGTTATGGGGTATTAGAAATTGCCCATTTATGCTTTCGCTTGAACTTTTATTAACTAGTAAACGTCTAGACCAGCAAATTTCTTGGACTGGGGCTGAGAAAGAGAGTATTGGCCGGAGAGACAAAAGGAGGAAGGTTCCTATCATCTCCATTGCTTGATGTCTTTGTTGAGGTTCTTTTGTGTGTGTGTGTGTATACATATACATATATATATATATATATATATATATATATATATATATATATATATATATATATATATATATATATATATATATAATTAGCAGAAATAATTTGATGCTAACATAATTTCAGGTGGAAAACACGTTACTCTTCATGTGAAGGATTAGTGACAGTTTGATGTTGTTAACTAACAAAACGGTTTCCAATTGAAGTTCCAATCATTGACCAATCAATCTTTATCCTTCAATTATAATTTACTCATTATTCAAAAACATAAGTTCACATGTAAACTTTTTTTTTTCACTAAATAAAAAAATTAATTGATATTCTCAACTTGTGCATTGACCTATTAAAACCTTCAACTTATAAAATTATACATGTTGAATCCTTAAACTTATAAGTATTTTATTTGCATGGTTTGACAAAATATTACTTCCGTCCCATTTAGTTTGCATAGTTTGATAAAACACGCATATTAAGAATTTAGTCAATAAAAGTTATTTTGCTCTTTTTTACCCTTAATTTATTAAGATATTAATAAAAGTTATTCATTTAATGAACAATTATAAATGATATTATAGGAAAAACAATTGGTTACATAGATAAATTTAAAAACCTTATAAACATTATAGAATATCCAAAAAAGAATAACAAGCAAATAAAATAGGACGGAGAGAGTATTTTACTATGAAAATCACTATGCAATAATTAGTATCAAAAGATACATAAAGTATCACACTTATTCAAAGTATATCTAATAATTGAAAATGCGTTAAATAAATCACTATAAAAAATTCGCCATTTTGCGACAGACAAGAAACGGTCGCAAATTACCAACCGATTTGCGACAAACAACAACTAATAATTTTTTCTGCAAAAAATATTTGGAGGGAAGAAATTAGCGATCGATGTGCGATACATTGTGATCGTCTTTGCTAGTGTACGACGACAACGAGAAAGTCAGTTGCAAATTTCAGATGTAAGATTTCCCACCACGAAGGGTGCGACCGACCCATGATCGCTTCTTTTTTTTGGCAAACTCGATCGCAAATTGCAATAAAAAAAATGCCACGTCAAGCAGTTTGCGACTGGAAAAAAACGAAGGATTATAAACTTTGGTCCTCTTCTTCCTCTCTAGATAGACCCTCTCCCTCTCTTTTTTTTTTCTCTCTTGGTCGCCGCTTTATTGCTGTGGGCCGACTGCGGCTGTTGGATTCATAAAAATTGAAGTATTTAATATATATAACTGTTTTAATTGAAACTTTTAATTCGCTAATCTAAAAGTTAAAAATGTTCAACAACTAAAATTGACAAGATTAAGAATAAATCCAACACTTTTAATTCACTAGGATTAGAACTTGATTTGTATGTCAGGAAAGTATCTTAGGTGGGCCCATGTAAGTGATAGGGACTGGCTGGCGTTCTCGACTCAAAACAGCACTTGATTCTTAGCACGGGCGTGCTGTGCGGCACGGTCCGGGCGTGCCAGAGCCTGAGTTCTAAGGAAGGTTCAGCACGGACCGTGCTTAGGGGCACGTCAAGAGAAGAATCTGTGGCACGGGCGTGCCACATAGCACGATTAGGGCGTGCTAGGCTCTGAGTCTCCATGATGAAATGCAGCACGGGCCGTGCTTAGGCAAGCACGCCTTTGGGTTGATGTCCTCATTTGGCACAAGCGTGCCATATAGCACGACTTAGGCATGCTAGAGTCTGAGTCTCCACTTGATTTTTTCCTGAATCCAGCACGGGTGTGCCGATGTGCACGGGCAGGGCGTGCTAGAGCATGAGTGTTTTGCTTTATTGTGCTCTTTTCTGTGCCAAAACCCTACAAATTTCCTTAAGATAAAGTGAATTATGATTCAAGGAAGCTTTGAATAAAAACAAAAATAAAACTAAATAAAAACTGATTAAAGTAATTAAAAATACGAAAATCCTAATAAAAACTATATTAAAAATAATATAAAAATAACACATATAATCGATGATTAGTGAAAACAAGAAAATCACAAGTATATCCTCTTGTATATAGATTGATAACCCTTGTGCTTACTCTTCTAGCTGCCACAGCAACAATAAGGCGATCATTTTTTGCTATGAAATTAATCAAAAAAAGATTGCATAGTAAAATGGAAGACGGTTTTCTATCTGACTCATTGCTGATTTATATTGACAAAAAAATTACTGTGAAATTTTGTATAGAATCTATCATGAATGATTTCCATGATCTAAAAGAACGTAGTGTTCCTCTTTATTAGATTTTCATTCTCATTTATTAGAATTGGATATTCTTTTCTTCCCTTAATTTTTTTATTGAATTCGAATATTGTTTGGCATCCCTTAAAATTGATAGATATTCTTAATTTATTTTTTTTAGTTATTGCGATTTTTGAAATATTTTTATAATTAATTTTTTTTTACGTTTAGTATTATTTTGACATAATGTATCCATTTAAACTATATATAAATGTCGGAATATGGAAAAATAATGAGATTTTTGATAGCTCCTTAATAAAATTTGAAATATCCTAAAATAACATTAGTCATAGCCAATTAGAAAAATTATATTTTATTAGTTGATTGAATATGTTTATAAAAATAATTTTTTAAATAAATACATATAGATAATTAAGTATTTCAAAATTTTAAGTTTTACTTTTTCTAAATTTATTTTTTAATAAATATATATAATAATGGGACATTTGAAAATCTTTTATATTTTATTCATTAAATATTTGATTCTATTTTGATCATATTTAAATAAGTTTATTCGGGAGAGAGATCTTTTTTCTTTATATTTTGTATGATTTTATTAGATATATTTTTAAAAAAATAAATTTTCTAATAGAATATACATAATATTTTATGTAGGAGAGAGATAAAAGAAAAAAAATATTTTTATTAATATTTTTTCTTTATGTTTGTATGATTTGATTGGATATATATTTTTTTTAAAATAAATTTTTAAATAGAATTTACATAATTAAATTTGGGATGGAAAATATTTAAAAATTTTAATTTAAAAAATATATATAATATTTTTTTTCATATATTTATATATCTATATACATTAAAATGTTTTCTATTAGATGAGTTTTGAAAAGAGTTTATTCTTAATAATAATTTTTATTTTCTTTTTCATTACTGAATAATTTGTAACTACTATCATTTTAAATTAGTAAGATATTTATATCTCTCTTGCAATAAATATAAGACCTCTTGATGATTAAATATTTTTAATTTTTTTGATAATTTTTTCTCTTATATCCTAAATCTGTTTAACTTAAAATAAAATAGTGTTTAGGAAACTAGAAAAAACTAGAACTATATATTTATGTTTTGGGTCACTTTTTGGGTTTCAAGAATTTATGTGTATGTCCATAAATTTCTTTCTCTAATGTACTGGGTAAGTAATACTGCCATTACAGACAAAGTGATTACAATTATTAATTCAAATCATTTTCTCATGTTTTTTCTTTTACCTAGCAGTAAAAAATCATTTATTATTATTTTTTATTATAGTTGTATATAGATATTGACTTGGAGTTAAGAAGAGGGGGTTGGAGATAAGTGATGGCTTTTTTTTCTTTTTCTGCACCTAATAGGGTTTTAAGAATTCACATTTATAAATTAAGATTAAAGGATTAAGTTAGGATTAAAGAAGTAGCATTACAAGTAGTTTGTATGTCAAAGTGTCATATAAATTAGCCACTTTTATTTATTTCAATATAAAAACTTATGCTTTAATATTACATAGATAAAAAACATTAACAAAGTACAAAAAATGAGTATATAACGAGCATAGTCAATGTGCAATGCACGTCATAAAAAAGACTAGTATACTTAAAGGAGAACATCAGTGACCCTCCTTATGAAGGGAGCTGGCTCCGCCCCTGCAAGCATGTTATTATAGTTATGGACTTGGCGACTCATTATCAAGCATTCATGGAAGATACAATTTAACACAATTCTATTATAATTTTACTCCGAATAACATATATTATAATTGCGGAATTACTAACAAATAGATTTAATAAGCACGCATCATAAGGAATATAATAGTCCTTATAGTTAGATATTACATCATGCTCAGTGAAGAAGGTGAATAGGGCAGTATTCAACTGGAGGAAAGAAACTGCTTCCTAGGAATGCAACATCGTTAAATACTTGGTAGGGAAATATTCTGCCCTTCAGGTCCTACAACTTCTTGAGCTTGGATTAATCGTGGCCCGTGGTAACATGGTGTTCGAATACCGGGTGCGAAATGTACCCTAAAAAAGAAACTATTTCCTAAAAAATAAAATGAAACAAGGGTGAGTGTGTCATAACTAGAACCCATGGATCGAACTAATACTAAGATTTGATTAAATTTAAGTCTACAAAGCTCATAGTAAGCCATAAATAACAACTTTGTATACATTCCTACACGGATAAATACATCTAAATTTGCCAAAGAATAAAAATCTCAATTTACATTCTATTAGTTAATGATTACATATGTAGTGGATTCATATCATAAATGAATAAATACTCTAGCTGTTTTCTCTTTTTCTTGTTCTTGTTCTTCTTCATTAGAATTTTTTTCTTTTTCTCCATCAAAACACAAAAATCAAGTATGTAGATATTGATTGAAAAAAAAAAAAAAACATACAACGGAAGCCACAAGATCGCATATGCATAACATAAAAAAAATCATATAGAGGTATAGAAAACATAAATCGAAGGTATAGAATCATAAATACCTCTAGAACGAATGAAATCAACACTAATTTTGATTGCTGCTTTCACACCACCAATAGCTGCTGCACCGACAGCTCTTGCTATACCAAAACCACAATCGTTTTCTCTGTGGGCTTCTATTGTGTGACCTAGGTTATTCTTGTAGAACTGTCTGTGTGAGCAGACGGCTATTGAGAGGGAAAAACTGATATAATAAAAACTAATGCACGAGTATAGTTAAAGCTTCTCTTATATATTTTTTTCTAATAAAATAAATATTAATTAAATTATATATATGTATATCGTTTTGCAATATTAATATTATATTTAATTAACCTCTTAATCAGCTCTAAATAACATAGACACAACAGAGACTTATAGGAATAAAATTAATAAGGCTGCCTTATTAGAATAATGTTTCTGTACAATTTGTAAAATATTATTATAGTAAATTATAAATTATTCCACTAAAATTCATAATTAAACTCCAGATTAATCCTAACATTAAAATATACAAATCCCCATGTTAAGATTATAGTATCTATCAATTAAATTATATTACCAACTATTTTATTTAATTGATAATTTAACTTTTTAAGAATTCCGCTTAATTTATTTCATGTGTCGGATTCAAAATCCACCTGCAGGGTGGTTTTACACAATGAAAACTTATAAATTTCTCAAAGGGTATCGCAATCCCTATACCGAGACACAGATTCTATCAATGAATTGATATTTCACAAATATATATTGTTATTGTCCAACTCACTGAGGTTATTGCTCCAAAATGAAACTCGTTATTTTAATGAATCAAAATAATAGACAACATACATTGCTTATAACAACTAAATCATGATTAAGGGTGATAAATATAATTATTAATGAACTTAAGAATTTATTTTATTATTCAGTATAAAAATACTTATTTTCTACTTGGTCCACATTCAATACATACAATATGCACCAGCACGAGAAGTTGAAATTTAACCATTCTCATAATCAAGATAAATTACATATAATCCTGTGCTAAAATCATACTGATGGTTTATCAACTCCACCTTAGGTTGTGAATAAGACTTTGTATCTCATATAAAAAAATGATTTAATCTTCTATGTCCAGATTAAACTCTATGCATCAAATCATCCACTAGTATAAAATAAAAGAAAAACAATTAAAAATATGCCATAAATGATTTATTACATGTAAATCTCAGTTTCAATAATATATACCTAGAGATGGGTTATAGTTGAAACTGATGCTTCAAATGTTGGATATGGTGGTATTTTAAAACAAATAGTTAATGGTAAAGAACGTATCATCCAGTATACATCTGGTCATTGGAACCAAACTCAATTAAATTACTCTACTATTAAAAAAGAAATTTTAAGTATAGTAATTTGTATAAATAAATTTCAATCTGACTTGTTAAATCAAAAATTTTTACTTCGGATTGATTGTAAATCTGCAAAAGATGTTTTGCAAAAAGATGTTAAAAACCTTGCTTCTAAGCAAATTTTTGCTCGATGGCAAGCGATTCTTAGTATATTTGAATTTGATATTGCATTTATTAAAGGAAACAATAATAATATTCCAGACTTTCTAACTCGAGAATTCTTACAGAACGATGGGAAAGAAGAAGGATAAGGGGAAGAAACCCTTAAATGATTCTGATTCTCCCACTAAAGCTCTCTCTGAGCATTCTGAAGACCTTAGTAAAGCCCTTACCAGTAAACAAAACCCCACTAAAAACCTTCAACAATGGATTGAAGAACTTAGTAAATCTCCAGAAATTGTAAAGGCGCTTCAAATTATAGCATCCTCTTCCACAGAGGATCCAGGTATGAATTCTCAACCTCAAGCGATCGTATCCGCTCATGGTACGGCTACTCCGTCTCAAACGGTAGACGGTAAAGAGTTATCAAATCCGTTGAAGGCTGTGACTTTGCCAAAAAGTCAATTATCATTCACTTCTAGTATACATAAATGGTTTATTAAAAATGTATATGATTATGAAATTGAAATTGAGGATGGATATACTGATATCAATCCTTGGCAAGTTATTCAAAAATATTATCCTGAGTATTGGTATTTTGTCCCCACGGACCCTTCAAAACCTCAGGAATACTATCATGGTATTTTAGTAGATACTGGTTCTGTAAAAATCAAACATACGTTTGATACTCAACATAAAACAGTTATTTCATACTCATTCTTGGTTAATTTATTTTGACCAAACTATTCGTAAAGATTTAAAAATTCCTAATTGGTTTAAAAAGTGGTGGCAATCAAGAGGTATTTCTGAAGATATTATAACCCCAGAAATTCTTTCTTTATACCATTATTTTAAAACCAATTATAAACCAACCCCTGAAGAAGCCCATATACCATCTTTGATGTATTATAGTATGACTTTCTTCACCCCTTGGGTATACCAATGGTTTTTTGACTATCAGTATGTTCCTGGTACTCAAATACCAATAATTGTAAAACATCACAAGATAAAATGGTGGGGATCATTCAAAAACTCCACTACCCAACTTAAAATCAGAATCATCTGATTTAACACTATTTACAGATCTACATAATAAAGGATCCATCTTAATATATCAATTAGGTAGCGACCACTACCTGGTTACACCCTTCCGATGCCCAACAATATCTCAACAAAGGGTCTTACTCACGGGTCCAGTAGGCATATCCAATACCATACATGATATACTTTCAATGAATGTCTTTATTTTGAAGTTTCTTCTATAAGATTTATATGATGAGAAGCTTGAGATGTATCCTGAGCTACATGTTGTGTAGATTCGGAACTTAACTCAATTTGACTAAGTTGATTTTTTAATACACCTAAAATTTTTGAATTTAATTCCTTTTGGCTAGATTTAGAAATTTGGTATGGTTTAAACATATGAGACTTTACAATTTCTTTACCCTTTACTTGTTCATTGACTAAAGGTTTACTGTCTAATAAATTCTCTATTCTTTTTAATTGTGTATTTAAACAAATTAAACTAGCATTACTAAAATTATTTTGCTCAATTAATTTTTTATCAGTATCGTTTTCTCTAGCTATTTTATATGGTGCACATACAATTTCATTATCTTGATATTTTAATTTACTAATAGTTTTAGGAGGAAAATCACTTTGAATTGTCCTGTCATTTACTATCCATTCATGCCGTTTATCACGAATTGTTATAGGATTTACACTTTTAGTAGTATTGGTTTTAATTAATGAAAACCAGTCTAAAAACTTAATTTTAGTTTGGGTTTGAATTTGGTAGTTTATATATTCTTCTTTTAATACTTCAAAAACATGGGTTTTTAAGATTTTATTAAACGTCATTAGATTTTTAGTTTTAGTAATTTCTTGTATTAGATCTTGATTAATATCTTCTTTAGTTAAAACATTTAATTCACGATTTATTTCACTAACATTTTCAGTTATAGCTGAAGCTGTTGGTGATTCAGGTGAAGTGTTTACCAAATTAGATTGTTGATTTAAGTAGTTGTCAATAGGGTTATAAACTGCCTGTGGAACTGCATTACTATAATCAACTCCTTTCATTTTAAAAGATTGACTAGATGTAGGTAAATCTGAAGTAGAATACCTAGGTTTTACTAATGTTTGAATTATGGGTTTAGGTTCAGCTTCTTTATATCGTGCATAAATTACTGAAGGTATCTTTGGTTTATCATCATCTGTCATAACAGAAGATGAAGATCCTGTATACCTAGAACTTTGACTTCTATTAAATTTTAATGTCACTTTACCATCTTCAAATTGTTCAATTTTTTGTAAATTGACATTTGGTTTTACTTTTTCTGGTTCTGGAGGAGGGACAATCCCTTCCAAAATCCATTCCTCTGGTAGGGTTATATCCTTCCATTGGATGGTTTTAGGTATCACAGTATTAGTTTTAGACAAATCAGTTTGAAGAAATCTTGTTTCTCCAAGTTTAGGTTGTAATTTATATTTTGTACTCAAAGCTGAATTCATTGCTTTATAATGAATTTTATATATTAAAGCTATAGGAATTGATCCTTGTTTCATTTTATAATTATGAGTTTTAATTTCTAAAACTATACTTTCTAAAATATTTAAATCATTTAAAGAAACAGTCATATCTGGATAGACCTCAAAAGAGATCGGTCCTTCACTTAATTAATATATTGGATTGGATATGCCTACTGGACCCGTGAGTAAGACCCTTTGTTGAGATATTGTTGGGCATCGGAAGGGTGTAACCAGGCAGTGGTCGCTACCTAATTGATATATTAAGATGGATACTTTATTATGTAGATCTGTAAATAGTGTTAAATCAGATGATTCTGATTCATCAGAAATCAAAAGGATCATAAATCGTAATGAATTAATATTACAAGATTTTAGTAAAGCAATTGATGAATGGGAAATACCTAAAGTCGATAAAGAACAAATATATAAGGTTAGTAAATTTCCTTTATGGAATACTGATTATGTGATTAAAACAGAAGAACGTGATTTTCAACTATTTTAAATGCTGTTGGATTAGGGATATAAAGATATGGAATTTCTTTTACCAATGCTTTTATCTTTTTTACTAACTGTGTATGCTGGGCTGTCCATGAGCCAGCATTTTTCTTAAGCCTATCATGTAAGGGTTTTATCATACAATTTAGGTTTGGGTAAAAATCTATGACATAATTTAAACATCCAAGAAAGCGTTGGAGTTGGGTTTTATTAGTTAATTCATCAGGGAATTTGGACCCAAAGACCATGGCTCTTTCTATGGGCTGGATAATACCCTGTTCTATATAATGACCCAAAAACCTAACTTTAGTTTTAAACAAGTCCATTTTAGTTTTACTAAGGGCTAACCCATTCTTTTCAATTACCATACAAAATGTTTTTAAATGTTTAAAATGATCTTCTAATGTTTGACTAAAAATTAGAACATCATCAATATACACTATACAGAATGGAGAACAAGGATTGAATATATCATTCATGATTCTCTGAAATTCTGATGGTGCATTTTTAAGTCCAAAGGGCATCACATTCCATTCATATTGCCCAAAAGGAACTGTGAATGCCGTTTTATATCTATCTTTAGGATGAATCTGGATTTGCCAATAGCTAGATTTCATATCAAATTTACTAAAGATATTTGCATTATATAATTTCTTTAAAAGGTCTTTTTTATTAGGAATCGGATATCTTATCCATTTTAAAGCTGTATTTAATAGTTTATAATTAATTACTAATCTAGGTACTCCTCGTTCTATCTCAGCATTTTTATTGACATAAAAAGCTGCACAAGACTAGGGACTTCTAGATTTGCTAATTAATTTTTAATTTTCTAAACCTTTAATTTCTTTTTTACAATGCTCGATAAGTTCAGGGCTCATTTGAATGGGCCGAGCTTTAGTTGTAATGGACTTTTCATCAAAGTCCTTTTCATATGGTAAATCTACTATATGCTGTTTACGGGTCCAAAACGCATTTGGATGATCCATACATAGTTTATTTTCCATAAATTCGTTTAAATTTTTAATTCTATTTTGAATTTCTTTATTGTTTAATTGGTCTTTAATTTTTCTTAAATAGACATTATTTCTTAAATTTATTAAGTCTTCTTCCTTAGAATTTATCAAAGAATTAATTTCTAAGGTTTTAATGGAATGAGCTTTAAGTAAATTTAAATTCTTCCTTTTAGGTTTTTCAGTGAATTCTAACCTAGCCTTACTACCTTTTATTTTAAATTTAATGCAATCTTCTTTTACCGAATATGGGGTTATTAAGTTTATAAATGGTGTTCCTAATATTACCATATAATTGATTTGTGGCGAAAGTAAAATATGGTTTTAATCTCTAACTCATTATTTACTATATTTGCATCAATTTTACCTACAATGTCTAATTTAGATTTATTAGCTGTAGTTAATTTTTCATGGATCTCTGACCAATACCTTCTTGGTACTATGTCAGATTTTATGCAATTTAAGTCTGCACATGTGTCAAACAAGGCTATACCATTTATAGTGAAATCATTTGATATGTGTAAAGTTATTTTTACTAAGTATTTCCTAGATGTTATTTCTTGTAAAAGAAAGAGGAAATTTGGATTCATTTCTTCTTCTTCATTTAATTCATTTATTTCATCTTTTATTTCATCATCTAGTTCTTCCGAAGAGGAACTAGCTATTAATTGAGTCTCTAAATGTTTTATTTTTGTTGCATTTAGTTGTGCTTGATTCTTTAAATCTTTTACTTCATGTTTTAAGATTTTAATTTCTTTATACAAATCTTTAAGCGAAATATCGGTGTTTACAGTTTTATTTCTATTTAATATAGTAGTTAGATCATAAGTCTTAGTCTGGATTTTAGGAGCTATAGTTTTTTCTTCTTTATCGTCTTCAAAACTTTTAATTAGTTTTTTAAGAAGTTGACTTTTAAGATCATTATCAGTTATACCATTTACTACTTCTAATAGTGTACTTTGATCTTTAGTTAACATATTTATTGATTTATCTGAAGAACTGGTTGTTGAACCAAGTTCATCAATTTGATAGTCACTTTCTTGTACCTCAGATTTGGATGTACCAGAATTAAGATACAATTCATGAATTTTATTTACAATTTCTTCATCTAACTGTAACTCATTTAATTTTTTATTAAATTTACAAAATTTTGACGTATGCCCTTTTTTACCACATTTAAAACAAGTTAAATCCTTATATGAGGTTTTAGTAAAAGTTTTATATGGTTTTCTACCTTTAGATTTTTTATAATGTTTGGGTTTTTCTTTTTGATAATATTTATCTTTACTTGGTTTAGACTTATAATGTTTTTTATAATGTTTTTTAGAACTTGAAGGTTTAAAACATTGGCCACTACATTGCTGTGTAGAGGTTATACTATAATCAAATTGTTTACAAAAACTTCCTAATTCTTGTTTAGTCTTTTTTAATTCATATTTTAAATTTCTCTGAAGTTTTAAGTCTTGACAAATTTGCAATCCTTCTTTTTGGATTATACTAATTAATTGACCATAAGTTAATTTATTATATGGAATTGGATTTCCATGTTGTTTTATATAATTCCTAACTCTTTCCCCCTAAGAAATAAGGTAAACCAGCTAAGAATTTTTCTTTCCAAAATGCTTGATTTGAATCTTCCCTTAACATTAACCTAGTAAGGAAAGTGGTTTTATATGATTGAAAATCACTTAGTTGTTTATATTTTAAATTGCTTAAAAGTTCAGCATTTTTATTTTTTATGTGGGTAGGATCTCCTATAAAATGTAATGAAATAGTGAGTATTAAGGTTGCAACGGCATCCTGAATTGGCTCACCATGTTCATCATATAGAGGTTCATCCTGATCAGTTACTTGAACTGAATTTAAGATATCTAATTGGTCTTTTCAGTGAGATGGTAATCCCACCAACCTTTTAATTGTCCTGTAAATCCTGCAATAAGGATTTCAGCGACTACTTTATCAGATATGGGTGACTGAGTTTTATAAGCATTTGCAGCCATAGTCATTTGTTGCAAAATACTTAAAATTTTATATTCAGATAATCCATCGATATTCCATTCATATAATGTGTTAGCATTATAATGAAATTGGGATATATATGGAGGTTGATTAATTATTCCTAAATCTGGAGCCTTAGAGATTAACTCTCTATGGGTTATATTATTTACAAATTGTTTAGCATCATCCAAGTCAGCCTTTTAACGATTATCTGTTTACTAATTGATATAGTTGAAACTGATGCTTTAAATATATATATATATATATATATATATATATATATATATATATATATATATATATATATATATTTCCAATGATTTTCTTCATAATGTTTTTTTTTTTTTGTTGCTTTTCAATTCTCTGAGTTTTGATTGAGTTCCTTATTTATATATATGTAGTTCATTGTTTTGCAACTTTAATCCAGATATATCATTGTCTTTTCTTCGACTGTGATAATATGAATTCTTTGATCTCTTCATTCCTTTTTTTTTTTTCCTTTTCAAATTTTTATTTTTTCTATGCAATTTTTGATTTCCTTTTTTTTTTTTATGCATCCTGTGACTTCTCTTCTCCTTAATCTTTATTTCTTGAGTAATATTTTCTTTATTATCAGTCACAATCATATGTGTCGTATGTGTATAAATGCAGGTATGAGAAATATCATGTTGATGGAGATGTGAAGGAAAGCAAAACTAACTGTTAATCCATTTATGTATTTTTTAAAATTTATTATATTTTTAGCAGATCATAGAAAATTTTAAATTTTTTATTCATCGCCTCATATTCATATATATGTAAATTTTATTTATTTATAATTTTTAATTCATATAATAATTATTATAATTATATTTTTTTTATTCTACAATTATTGAGTTAGGATATTTCATGATTTGAGTATTTGAATTTTGAAAGAGTTTCACTAAAACTGGGTAGAAAAATGTAAGTATAATCTTTATTTATTTATTTATTTATTATTGTTGTTGTTGTTGTTGTTGTTATAATTATTATTTTGCCAAGAGAAATTTCTTTGAACATTTTCACCTATATTAAAATAATATTCTTATTATGGGTCCCGTTATGTATGGCATAACCCAAGAGGGAGTGAATTGGATTTTAAAAAAAATTAACTTTTAAAACACAAGATCAGAATTCTGTTGCAGCAGAAATAGAAAGCGTTTGTTAGAGTCAATTATCAAGCTTAGAACTTCCTCACAAGACTTTTGCAAGATTAGAAAGACTCCGTGAAGAATAGTTATTATGTTTAGAAACTACTTCACAAAGCTTGTGCAAGATTAGAAAACTGATTAAAACTCTGATTGTGATTTCTACTAAATATAAAAGGATAGATTAGAACTAGGTAAAAACACAATACAGAAATCTAGAGTTCTAAGGTTCCACAAAGATAAAGCTTATTCACGTTTAGAAACAAAAATTCATTAATAACTTTGCATTTTTGAAATGATTAACATAAGTGTAAACAGAATATAATCAAGCAACACTTCAGAAAGTAAAAGAAGATAATCACATAGATTTATAATGGTTCAGCACGAACTTGCCTACATCCATTTCCCAAGACTGGTCTTGAGATCCTCCACTATGTTATCTCTTTTCAAGAGTAAGAGACAAACCAACTTTACAAGGAAATAGATCAACACCTAGATCTAACATTTGTGTTACTAGATTTCTGAAGGTTCTGGTCAACCTCTACCCTTTCTGTTTTGCAGAGAACAGAAAACTCAAATCAAAACATTAGAATCTCACATAAGGAGAAAATCGCTTGATAACCTTTTTCACCATAGCTTTTTACCTAAGCTATTACACCATGTTTTTTGTTTAAAAAACCTCTAGTCTACACTAGATTACAACAATCTATATAGATAGGGAGAAATGCAATTATAAACACAAAAAGAAACAGAAAACAGATATTTAAAACAGAGATAAAGTTCAGAACTGTTCTTTAGAAAAAGTTGTTATTAGATTTCTTTTCTCTTAAAAATATTTCTTGAAGAATAGAGAAGAAAAGAAATAAAAAGGGTTGAAGAGAGAACTTTGAGATATCTAAAATTTTTAATGATGGACTCTTACTCTTGCCAACTATTTTGAAAGAGAGAAAAATGTTTTTATAAGAGGAATGAAAATCCAGTAAAAAATGATAAGATTTGTCTTTTAATAAGCAATAACTATCTTTTATATTTTAAAATCAAAAGTCAATGCACAAATAACTTTTGTGGAAACTAATTCAATAGTTACCGAAAATATGTTTTCCAAAATCTTTTCCATTTAGGTATGCGTAAAAAAAAAAGAAGCAATGATTTGGGCTTTTCCTTTTCAAGCATTTAATGAGAATATTTCAAAATAATTTTAAGAAAAATAAAAGATATTTTGTGTTTATAAAGAAATTTTCTATCTATCCTACATTAATTTCCTAGGACTCCTTAAAATACTAACCAAACAAAATATCTTCATTGATCTTTATGATCTTCAAATAAAAGTCTTAGATTATACGATCTTCAAAGCTTCTCAATAATAATTTTTGCATACAGTAACTTTAGCACAATAAAAATATTAAATTTATTCCTTTTGCATAACCATCAAAATTTTAGGATAAAATTGACCTTAAGCTAACACTTATTATTTAAATTTTGTTATCATATATCTAATAATTATATTTTAGAAATTAATATACATTTACAGTAAAAATCTATATCTATATTTCAGTTTTGAATTTTCATTTTTTTTATTAGATCATTTAAAAAACTTTTTTTAAGTTTAAAAATTGTTATTTATTTATAACAAATAACTATATTTTTTTATATTTATTATTTTTATTTTTAGATTGGATTGTGTGGTTTTGTTTATTTATGGCATAACCCAAGAGGGGGCAAAATTGGGTTTTCTAAAAATTTGACTTTCAAAACACAAGATCAAAATTTTGTTGTAGCGAAATTAGAAAGCCTTTGTGAGAGTTAGTGATCAAGTTTAGCACTTCCTCATAAAGCTTATTGCAAATTTAGAAAGACTCTATGAAGAATAGTTATTGCATTTAGAATTGCTTCACAAAGCTTAAGCAAATTTAGAAAGACCCTTTGAAGAATAATTATTGCGTTTAGAACTACTCTATAAAGCTTAAGCAAAATTAGAAAACTGATTATCACTCATATTGTGATTTATACTGAATGTTGAAGGGCAGATTAAAACTTAGTATAATCACAATACAGAAATCCAGAATTCTAATGTTCCACAGAGATAAAGCTTATTCACGTTTAGAACTGAAAAGATTAATAGTTGTAAATAGAATATGATCAAGCAGAACTTCAGAAAATAAAAGAAGATAAATAAAGAGATTTATAGTGGATTGGTACTAACTCGCCTACATCCACTCCCCAAGACTCATCTTGAGATCCTCCACTATGTTATCTTTTTTCAAGGGTAAGAGACAAACCAACTTTATAAGAACATAGATCAACATGTGGGTCCCGTATATGTATGGCACAACCGAAGAAGGAGGGTGAATTGGGTTTTCTAAAAATAAAAATTTAACTTTTAAAACAAAACTCAGAATTCTATTTTGCAGCGGAAAATTAATGAACTTGTGAAAATAAGTTATAGATTAGAACTACCTCACAATGTTCTATTTAGAGAAAATAGAAAGACTTTGCGAAGTGTAGCTATCAATTAGATCTACTTCACAATGTCTTATTTAATATCAAAACTGCTTTATGACAGAAAGCTATTGTGATTAGAACTTTCTCATAAAGTTTAGAAGAACATAAAACACTGTGTGAGAGACAGTTATCGAAATCTAAACTACTTCACAAAGTTTTGATCTAGTTTAGAAATTGATTAGAAACCCAAACAGTGAAATATACTGAAAGTAGAAGAACCGTTTAGAACTTGGTATATTCACTTAGAAGAAGTCCAGAGTTCTAATGTTCAGAAAATATAAAGCTTATTTCAGTTTTAGAACATCAAAACTATTAATAAATTTAGCATTTCTAAAGTATAAATAGAAGTGTGAGTAAAATATTATCAAGTAGAACTTCAGAAAATAAAAAGATCAACACAGTGATTTATAATGGTTCGGCACTAACTCGCGTACATCCACTCCTCAAGACTCATCTTGAGATCCTCAACTATGTTATCTCTTTTCAAAGGTAAGAGACAAACCAATAGTATAAGGCAATAGATCAACACCTAGATCTACCCTTTGTCCCACTAGATTTTCCAAAGGCTCTAGTTTAAGGGGAGGGGAATTGTTACGTGGCTCTTTTATTGCTTTGAATAAGTCTAGCATATTTTCTGTTTTGATTTGTTGTTGCTATTTAGCTGCTTTGGAATAGCAAAGTTAGTTTCCTTGTTAATAGCTAATCTGTTATTCTTTTATTGCTATATAAGTTAATGAATAAAACAACTCAAGGCATGAGATTAAAACACAAAACGTTCTTAACATTGAGGCCTTGGTTTCCTCCATTTAACCAAATCAAATTCTTTTTTTCTTCTCTTAAACTATCTGTTCTTTCCTTCATAATAGGTCCTCGCAAGAACCAGCAGTTCGTACCAAAGTGGTATTAGAGCTCTGGCATGGACCAGAGAGTGGAGCAACTGGAATAAACCGTTCAGTCCCTTTCTAGGGGCCAAGAGGGAATTGCAAAACATTTGGAAGAGCTCTTCTCCCAACTGAATGTACGGATGGATCGACTGACTTCCCAATCCTCCCAAGGGAAGGGCAACGATTCTGAAGTGCAAACCCCGGAGTCCAGAAACAGATCAAACATCTCAGGGCTACTTCCTCCTATGCTCCAAAGATGGTTAAATTGGACTTTCTGCGGTTCGATGAAAAAGAGGATGCCACCAGTTGGATTTGTCAGGCAGAGCAGTTTTTTCAGTTTCACCGAACACCTGATGAAGATCGAGTGGAAATAGCCTCTTTCCACATGATAGGAGACGCCCAGCTATGGTACCAATTGTTGAAACAAGAAAACCCTTCTGTCACATGGGCAGAATTCAAAGAAGGCTTCTACTTAAGATATGGGCTAAATCAACTAATTGATTTTTTTGGAGAATTATCCAAACTACAGCAACAAGGTTCTGTTCAATCGTACCAGGTCCAATTTAAGAAGTTACTGGCTAAGGTGGGACAGTTATCACAAATAAGGCAAGTGAGCTGTTTCATTAGTGGGCTGATTCCACAATCAGAACAGATGTACAAGCTAACCGGCTCAAGACTTTAACAGAGGCTATTGCACTAGCAAGGCTTTATGAGGCAAGGAACTCGGCTCAAGGGAAGGGGTTCCCCACACTAGTATGATCAACTCAGGTACCTCGCCCTGCAATCACACCAGTTTCCAATCAACGACCGACAGGAAACATCAAGTGACTGACCTAGGAGGAGCTCAACGAAAGGAAGAAATTGGGGTTATGTTTCAAGTGTAACGAGAAGCTTGGGCCCGGCCACAGGTGTAAAAAGCTCTTCGCCATTCAACCTGTACTTGAAGACAGTGATGATGATACAGAAATGGAGATTGAGGAGCAAGATCCCACAGATGAAGTACCAGCCATTTCTTTACATGCAATCGCTGGGTTCGAAGGACCAGAGACAATACGACTCAGTGGAAAGGTGGCGAAATCAAAAGGAACCATTCTGGTTGATTCGAGTAGCACCCATAATTTTGTGAGTGAATGATTTGCAAGAAAATCAGGGATTGAACCGGCGAATGAAAAAAAATTGAAGGTACAGGTAGCATCCGGAGAAGAATTAATAAGCCCAGGTAAATGTGCTCAAACTAAGATACTCATTCAAGGAATTACGGTAACTGTTGATTTGTACATTTTACCATTGGAGGGTTATGATCTGGTTTTGGGGACTCATTGGCTACGTACACTTGGTCCAATTATTTGGGATTTTTCGAAACTTCCGATGGTATTTTTTCAGAATGGAAAGAAAGTAATTTTTCAGGGCTCCCAAATCCCAGAAAACCAAATTGCGTCAGCCGAAAATATGGAGCAGCTGGTCAAGCTCTTTAAAAGGGGATTGTTGCTGCAAATTACTGGAAACGCACCATCTTGTTTAAAGATCCCTGAACTGCACCCTCAAATACAAGATCTTTTGGAAGAATTCAGAGTAGTCTTAGCCGAACCAAAAGGGCTGCCACCACAACGCTACCAGGACCATAAGATACCACTGTGAACCCCTCCCCCCAAAAATAGGCATATAATGAATATGACTAAGGGCAGAAATGCACGTGAATGTGTGAGTCGCCACCTTGTTTAATTATTTTAGGGTAAACTAGGAAAAAACCCTAAGTTGACTCCAATTTTAATTAACCTAATTACTAGATTAATTATCCCAATGCTTAAGGCACAATCTACGAACCCGAGGTGCATCCCGAGACTATGTCATGCTGATTAACTAACCAATGAATGAATGCTTTGCAGGGTAAATGATGTAATTGGACCAATGAAATGTTTAAGTGATTTTGATGATTTCGACTTGCCACTCGGGGTTAAATCCCGAACGTGCCTACGTACTCTCGTTTGAATGAGAGATCAAAGCTGACGTAGTTCGATAGGCCTTTTTTAAAGGGCTTTGAATGGGTATGCTTAATGCATGAGTGTGTGTATGCTTCATGCATTTTGTTCAGGCATTTTGCCAAAGAATTGATTGATTTGATTAGGCGTTTGTTGCCAAAAGTGTTGATTTAAGGGTTTTAGCCAAAATGGGTTGACTTAGGCAATTTGTTTGACAAAAGTGTTGATTGGGAGATTGTAGCCAAAATGATTGATTTAAGGCTTTTAGCCAAAAGATTGATTAATTCAAGGCATTTTGCCAAAGCTTCGATTTAAGCGATTTATCGCTAAAAATGGTTAATCTTATTTATAGGCAATTTGTTTGCCAATAGTGATCAATTGAATTGCAATATAGGCAATTTATTGCCAAAAAAAACGTGGTTAATTAAGGCTATTTAGCCACAATTATTAATTAATTGGACTTAAGCCGGACTATTCGAAATAAAGGCGATTATACCGTAGTCATTAATTGACCAGATACTTTAGCCAATATTATCGGATTTAGGCTTTAACACCCCGATTATTAATTAACCGGGCATTTAAGCTTAATCATATTTAATTGAGGGAGTTTATTTGCCAAATTGATGATGTGAATGCATTTATGCAGCAGTTTAATTCAGAATTGGAGTAGAAGAGAATATGCACAAAATGCCGAAATTAAATAGGCAGGGTTTCGTTTATTTACCTGAGTCAGTCGTCGGCCGCTTCTTAGCTTCAGCTTGAAAATTTCAAATTAAGCTCCTCGTTTGGGGAATATTAATTAGAATTAATTCAATTAAATGACCAAGTATCACAACAGCAGAGTAATAAAAGCCTACACTAAATGCAGAAAAGCAGTAAAAGAACTACAAGGAGCGTAGGGGAGAAGAGAGCGTCCGTCAACACAGCCTGAGTGTGTAAAAATGGCGAACCGGGGCAGTATTTATAGGGAAAACCTGGGCTGGAGGGCGCCGCCGTTTCCAGCTGCTATAGCCACCCTGGAGGGCCGCCGCCGCCGCCGTGGCCAGCGAACTTGCTAGCCTTTCGTTCCAAAAGCTTTTTCGGGAGTTCCGTACCTCCAAAAAATATTCCGGGACCAGTTCTGCGACCCTCGTAATTTTTCGGACGTTTCAAGTAGCATATTGGCATACTTTCGGTGAACTTTCCAAACGTCCTCCGGTCCGGCCGGACTGTTTGCAGCCCGGGGAAACATGCTTTTTTGAGCCTCAAAATTTGAGTATTCACAGTTGCCCCCCACCGGCAACCATAAAAATGATTTGTGGGAGTCGGTGGTTGTCTGAAAAATAAATTTTGAAGGCAAAAATCGGACGCGTCCAGAAGACCCGCCTTTTGGCTATTTCCTTGATTTTTTTCATTTTCTTCGATTGTTGTTTTTGGGCCTTAGGGGCCAAAATGTGAACTTTTGGGCCTTTGTGGCCAAATTGGGCATTTTTGGGCCTTTGGGGCCAAATTGGGAATTTTTGGGCCTTAGGGGCCAAAATGTGAACTTTTGGGCCTTAGGGGCCAAAATGGGAATTTTTGGGCCTTAGGGGCCAAGATGTGAACTTTTGGGCCTTTGTGGCCAAATTGGACATTTTGGGCCTTTAGGGCCAAATTGAGAATTTTTGGGCCTTTGGGGCCAAAATGTGAACTTCTGGGCCTTTGTGGCCAAATTGGGGATTTTTGGGCCTTTGGGGCCGAATTTAGAATTTTTGGGCCTCAGGGGTCAAATTGAGAATTTCTGGGCCTCTGTGGCCAAATTGGGAATTTCTGGGCCTCAGGGGCCAAAATGTGAATTTTTGGGCATTTGTGGCCAAATTGGGGATTTTTGGGACTTTGGGGCCAAATTGGAAATTTTTGGGCCTTAGGGGCCAAAATGTGTACTTTTGGGCCTTTGTGGCCTAATTGGGAATTTTTGGGCTTTTGGGGCCAAATTGGGAATTTTTGGGCCTTAGGAGCCAAGATGTGAACTTTTAGGCCTTAGGGGCCAAGATGTGAACTTTTGGGCCTTTGGGGCCGAATCGAGAATTTTTGGGCCTTAAGGGCCGAATTGAGAATTTCTGGGCCTCTGTGGCCAAATTGGGAATTTTTGGGCCTTAGGGGCCAAAATGTGAATTTTTGGGCCTTTGTGGCCAAATTGGGGATTTTTTGGGCCTTTGGGGCCAAATTGGCAATTTTTGGGCCTCAGGGGCCAAAATGTGCACTTCTGGGCCTTTGATGATCAGAGGAGGAGGAGGCCCCGTCGCTGATGCCATGGTTGCTAGGCTTTTCTGTTGTTGTCTGTACTTTTCTTTGCCTGTATTTTCTGTACTGTACTTTATTTGTACCTGCATTTGGTTAGTACTAAACAACTTATATGTATGCATGTTTATTCACTTCAATTAAGAAAGAACAGAATTTCTCCTTTTAATTTTCAATTTCCGACTTTTTCCTTGATTTCTTTTCTCATTTTTTCCGATTTTTTTTTTCAAAGATGAACCCTTTTTATAACCACAGCATGCACAGCTGGACTAAGAGTCCCTCCATAGTCGAAAAGATCAACTTAGGGAGGTACGGTCTTTCTCCTATTGTTACCCTTAGGAGAGTGGTAATTGACTGGGATTTTCTGCGGACCTGCATCAGACTTTAGGACCCGGAGGCCCACGTTTTTTGGTTCGGGGCCATGATGGAGGAGATGTGCCCTCTTTTTGAGGAAATCTGCGCTATTATAGGGTGCGATCCCAATGCCCCTTTAGTCAAGCATGAGGTCAAAATTGGGTATGTTCGGTCGTTTGAAAGCCTGTTTCAGTTCAACCAGCCACAAGCTAGGGCCATGATTGTTGGTGACCAAAAAGCAATTCTGATGCCCCTGATTGATGAATTTTCAGAGGTTCAATCAGACGACCCAGACTGTATGAGGCTGAGAATGCGGGCCTTGGTTTTCTGCTTATTAGCTGGTTTCTTATTCAACAAGGACCCAGGCTTTGGGGATTTGCGACTCTGCCCCATGATTCGACAGATGGAGGATATGGGTTGCATCGGCGGCATTGTGCTGGCAGAGACTATCAGGAGCCTTGACAGAGCTGCTTTAGGCTTCGATGACTGGACGGTCTCTCCGACTATTCTCCAGGTATTTCCCCTTTTCCTTTTTCTTATTTTTTTCTTCTTTCTTTTGGTTCATTCCTTTGTAATAGAAAGGATCCATTACTCAGGTTTGGTTAAAGGACCACCTCCAAGTGGTTGCTGCTCCTACTCTCTTGCCCTATAGCCCCGCCCAGGACCGTACAAGGAGGATATTGATCACACACCCGTCTACTGATGCATGGGCCTCATGGCTGATTGAGTTGGGTCCAAACGAGGTACTGTGGTTCATTTCCTGGTATGGCATCACCCGCTTTATCCAGGTTAGCTCCCGCCATACTCGGGTTTACCTTTTAGGCCTTACACACTGTATTTGGTACTGCGCTTCGCGCATTTTGAGGCAGATGGGGATAGACCAGACTGTCCCAATTGTAGATGGCACTTCAGCTGATTCAGCCATCACTCCGGGTGTTACCCGAGCCGTCCTTAGGGCTTAGGTTAGAGACCATCACATGGTTAGGCCTTTACCTAATCCTGTCGGTGTTCAGACTTCTCCTGAGTATCGGACCTGGTTCATTGCCGTTGTCTGGCCGGTTGAAAGGCCAAGGAGGAACGCACTGCTGAGTGTACTTGAAGGTTGGGCTCAGGCTGATGCTGATAATGAGGTTGGGACTGATGAGGAGATTGTGTTGGCTCCCCGGACAGGCGAGGTTGGAGAGAGTTCAGCAGCTAGGAATGACTCGGAGGATGTTGCCCTACGGAAGCGATGGGACACCTAGACTCTTATAGGCTTTTGGACTTTTGTTGTTTTTTTCCCTTATTTTGACTATTTTGACTTTTTTGACTTTTTATTTGGGACTTTGACTTTGGATTTTGGATTTTGTTCTTTGGCTTTGGATGTATGTTTCGTTTTTTTTTTTTTTTTTTTTTTTTTTTGGACTTGGACTTAGACTTCATTATTTATTTATTTTTCTTGGACTCTTTTGCTTTCTGCTTGACTTCGGACTGTTTGACTTTATTGCTTTAATTGGGAATGTCATTCGACTTTTAAGCTTTCCAAGCATTTTCCAAGTTTATTTATTCAAGCTCTAATTTTTGCCTAAGCTGCCCTTTTGGGTTTTCAACTTAGCGAGTTACCCATTTTTGCCTAAGCCGCCCTTTTCGGGTTTTCAACTTAGCGGGCCCCGACTTTTGCCTAAGCCGCCCTTTCGGGTTTTCGACTTAGCGGGTTTTTCTCCTTTTTTTTTTCTTTTCTTTTTCTTTTTTTTTTGGCAAAGAAGAATGAATTATGAAATGATTTTCTCATTAATGTTTAGACCGCGCCCAAAGAGGGTTGCCCACATATCTCCGATACATAATTTCTTTTTTTTTTTGGAGGAGAATCAGGTCTAATGTAGCTCTTTTTTACATCATGCAATGATTACAATTACACATAATATCTTTTTACCTGATCTAAATTACATGGATTCGTGAACTCCAAACCATCTAAATCAGTCAAAATGACGGCTCTGCCGGACAGTATTTTCTTTAGAATGTAGGGCCCATCCCAATGAGGATGGAACTTCCCACGTGGGTCTATGACTGGTTGTCTAATTTCCTTCAAGACCAAACAACCTTCTTCCAATTTTCGGTCTTTGACCTTCTTATTAAAATGCCGTGCCATTCTTCTCTGGTAAACTTGAGTTTGGTGGATCGCTTGCAATCGTTTTTCATCCATACCCAAGAGTTGCAAATGATAATTCTTAGCCCAATCTGCTTCGCTGATCTGGCTTTCCTAGCCTTGGTGGCTGTAAAACTGGCGGGGATAACAGATATTGCTTGACTTGGTCGAAAGCTTTCTGACAATCCTCATTCCATTTGATGGCTACTCCTTTCCTAAGTAATTTGAAAATCGGACCACAAGTATTGGCCAATTGATTGATGAACCGGCTGATGTACTGTAGTCTTCCCAAGAAACCCCGAACTTCTTTTTCCGTCTTCGGTGCTGGCATTTCCAAAATGGCTTTGGCTTTTGAAGGGTCAATCTCTATGCCCTTCCGACTGACCATATGCCCCAGAAATACTTCGGATGTAGCTCCAAACAGACATTTTGCCGGGTTGAGCTTTAAATTGTACTTTCGAAGTCTAAGGAAGAACTTCTCAAGTGCTGTTGTATGTTCTTCAGCTGTTTTTAATTTAACAACCATATCGTCCACATACACTTCTACTTCTTTGTGAATCATGTCATGGAAGATGGTTGTTGCCATTCTTTGATAGGTTGCCCCGGCATTTTTGAGCCCAAAAGGCATAACCCTATAGCAGTAGGTTCCCCACTCCGTGATGAATGCCGTTTTCTCTTTGTCTGGCAAATGCATCATTATTTGATTGTATCCGACAGCAAGATCGGTCAAGGAGACCATCTCGTGTCCAGCCATTCGGTCCACCAACAAGTCAATATGCTGCAGGGGAAAGTCGTCCTTCGGACATGCTTTATTCAAATCCCGGTAATCCACACACATTCTGACTTTGCCATCTTTCTTCGGCACCGGCACAATATTTGCTAACCGTCGGGTAGGCAATGGGTTCTATGAACTTATTCTCTAGTTGCTTGGCTACTTCCTCCTTGATTTTCAAGGACAATTCTGTTTTCAGCCTTCTTAGCTTCTGTTTTACCGGTTTAGCCTCAGGGTATACTGGAATCTTGTGCACCGCTATTGCCGGGTCAATTCCCGTGATGTCACTTGCCTTCCACATGAAGCAATTAGTAAACTTTTTCAAGCATTCAATGACTTGTTCCCTGTTCACACAGTTAAATGCAATGTATGTATGTTCATTTTCTTCTTTGCCAATTATTATTTTTTCTTTTTCATTTTTTATTTCATTATTTTTGCTTGGGAATGCTTGGAAAGATAGATACGCGGGGTAGCCAATAATTTGCAAGCTCTTATTGATTAGGACGGAATCGTCCTAAAAAATTACATCAAATTTGAAGTCTAGATTTTCTAAATCCGACACAGACGACTCAGAACTGGAACTGAACTCTAACTCGGTTTCAGACTTAGGGTCAGACTCAGACTCAGTACAGGACTTGATTACAGACTTTGACTCTAGGTTTGACTCGGGAGGGGGTTTATCAGCAGCGTGCTCCTTCTCGGCGTACCAGTTGGTGAGAGGCCCTTTGTATGGCTTGATCAGGCTCAGTAGGTCTTGGTTCCCATCATTTCCTGTAATGACCGCAACCTCGTCAAAGAGACTGGGCTACATGAAGTCTTCCACTTCCAGTTCAGTTATTGTTTCGGGCTTGTTGCCCCAGACATGAGAAAATATTTCTAACCCAGGCAACATCTTCTTAACAGTCGGGCAGTAAAATGGTTCTTGGAAGCCACGATAAGGAATTGTTTCTCCCGGTTTGCAGAAGTGACCATTCAAAGTCAAAAAGTATGGCCGCATCTGTGTCTTTCTCCCTCTTCTCCTGGTCATAGCATCGACCTCTTCAGTTAGGTCATTCAGATCCAGGACACAGATTTCATTCATTTCTAGGAATAGCTCGAAAGGATCGATCAATTCCTGGTCAGAAACAATAGCATTTATCCCGTGATTTGGTAAGGGATTAGTGCTAATGTTTGGCTTATTCCTTGGAATGATTGAACCGTTATCCACCAGGTCTTGGATGTGGTTCTTAAGCGTCCAACATGCTTCAGTCTTGTGCCCGTTACCCTGATGGTACTCACAGTATTCATCAGCCCTATAGTTCCTCGGCAATGGGTTGGGTGGTGGCCTTGCTTCCAAAGGCTTAATGTAATTTGCCTTGACAGCCTCTCGGAATACAAAAAGGATTGGCATCCCGAGATCAGTGTAAGTCCTCCTCGACTGGCTGCCATTTCTCATATTCCCCACACGTAAAGGATTCGTGAGGGTGATACTTGCCACTTCGTGAACTTTGCCAGCTTGGCTAGGCTTCTTATACTTTGAGGTACCCGAGTCTTCTTTCAGTTGACCCATTTGGATTAAATCCTCTACCTTAGTTGCAGTAGCAATGAGCGACTGAAACGTTGGTAGGTACTGAGTTTGTAGTTGTTGTTGGTAGATAGGCAGCAGATTTTTTATGATTATGTCTACCTGTTCTTGTTCTGAAGGCCGATTGATCATTTGGGCGGCCTTGGCCCTCCACCTCGTAAGGAACGAGGAAAAGGGTTCGTTGTTCTTTTGTTTGGTGGTTTCCAGTTCTCTCCGAGTAACATCCACTTCTATATTATAGTGGTACTGCGTGTTAAACGCATTGCACATGTCTTCCCAGGTCTTCATTTTAGACCGATCCAGGCTGACAAACCACCTCAAAGCAGCACCGGTGAGTGATTGTTGAAACAACTGAGCAAGGAGCTCGCTGTTCAGTCCGAACGGGTTTAGGGCACCCACATACATTTTCAGGTGCGTTTTGGGACAAGTGGTTCCGTCAAACTTGTCCATGTTGGGCATTTTGAACTTTGTTGGTAGTCTTGCTTCGGGGAACAAGGATAAGGAGTCCATGTCCACCACTTCCTTGTGTGTCTTAAGGGCAGTAATAGACCTTTCCAATAATTCCAGCTTTTCTTTCATTTTTTGAGCTTCCAGTTCAAAAGCAATTCTGGAGGGCATGTCATCCAGGTTAAGGGCAGGGTTTGAGGACGTCGGTCCAACAGCAGGTCCCTGATTGGAGGTAGGAGGATCACTTCCCCCAGCGGAAGCCCCATTTCCATTACCACTACCTAGTTCAGCTATTAGGGCAGTTCTCTGGGCAGCTAATGCCTCATTCATTCTAGCCTCCATTTTGGCTTCCAGTTGTTCCATGAGATTTTGGATGTCAGAGATTGATGCCATTGATGCAGGTGGGGTTGTTGGAGTTGTAGGTGAAGCTGGTGTAGCTGGTGAGGTTGGTGAAGCTGGTGAGGTTGGTGGTAGCACTGTAGGTGTGACTGGAACTTGGATAGGCACTCGAACAGTGGGTACCTGTAAGGATAAGGGTAACTGGATTAAGGTACAATGGGTAGTATTGTGTATCAGGGTAGCTGAATGTGAGGTAGATCGACTCCTTTGTCCAATTGTGCATGACTAAAAAGAATATTTTATGTTCTTTTTAATGTGATGATATGTCACGAATGCGCACAACATCACGTCATAATTCGTCTTAATGATATGGTTCGCATCATTGGGTGCATACAGCCCTAAAGGATAGGTTCTATAGGCTATGACACAAATAGAGAATTGGCTTATTAAGGGACCCTTGAACCTTGAGTAATGATATACCTAACCACATGTGAAACAAAGAGTTTCGCGTGGGTCCAACAGTACGCATACTCATGGGCCACCCCCAAAAGGATTAGGGATGGTTTGCGGTAACAGGGAGGACGCTTTGGCTGTCCGTCGACATAATCAAAGAGACCTGCCGATCAGCGCTACTTGCTATCCAGACTTAGAAGTTTGAACAGAAGAGAAGAAATTCATTTGAAATTCGTTTTTTTTATGCAATAGAGAAAAAGGTTCTCAATCGTGCAAATAAATCAACAAATTAAAATGTTTTAATTAAATTTTACAATTAAGTCCAAATTTCTTTATCCAGTATTCTTAAAGAAAGAATACTTGATTCGTGTTAAAGTACCCTGCAAAACAAAACTCAACAAAATAATACCCTAAAGAAGGGCAGGTTAGTTGATGCAGCAATTGTAGTCCACTTTATGCAAAATGATTACATAAATTCCCCAGCGGAGTCGCTAAACTGTGAACCCCTCCCGCCAAAAATAGGCATATAATGAATATGACTAAGGGCAGAAATGCACGTGAATGTGTGAGTCGCCACCTTGTTTAATTATTTTAGGGTAAACTAGGAAAAAACCCTAAGTTGACTCCAATTTTAATTAACCTAATTACTAGATTAATTATCCCAATGTTTAAGGCACAATCTACGAACCCGAGGTGGATCCCGAGACTATGTCATGCTGATTAACTAACCAATGAATGAATGTTTTGCAGGGTAAATGATGTAATTGGACCAATGAAATGTTTAAGTGATTTTGATGATTTCGACTTGCAGCTCGGGGTTAAATCCCGAACGTGCCTACGTACTCTCGTTTGAATGAGAGATCAAAGCCGACGTAGTTCGATAGGCCTTTTTTAAAGGGCTTTGAATGGGTATGCTTAATGCATGAGTGTGTGTATGCTTCGTGCATTTTGTTCAGGCATTTTGCCAAAGAATTGATTGATTTGATTAGGCGTTTGTTGCCAAAAGTGTTGATTTAAGGCTTTTAGCCAAAATGGGTTGACTTAGGCAATTTGTTTACCAAAAGTGTTGATTGGGCGATTGTCGCCAAAATGATTGATTTAAGGCTTTTAGCCAAAAGATTGATTAATTCAAGGCATTTTGCCAAAGCTTCGATTTAAGCGATTTATCGCTAAAAATGGTTAATCTTATTTATAGGCAATTTGTTTGCCAATAGTGATCAATTGAATTGTAATATAGGTAATTTATTGCCAAAAAAAACGTGGTTAATTAAGGCTATTTAGCCACAATTATTAATTAATTGGACTTAAGCCGGACTGTTCGAAATAAAGGCGATTATACCGTAGTCATTAATTGACCAGATACTTTAGCCAATATTGTCGGATTTAGGCTTTAACACCCCGATTATTAATTAACCGGGCATTTAAGCTTAATCATATTTAATTGAGGCAGTTTATTTGCCAAATTGATGACGTGAATGCATTTATGCAGCAGTTTAATTCAGAATTGGAGTAGAAGAGAATATGCACAAAATGCTGAAATTAAATAGGCAGGGTTTCGTTTATTTACCTGAGTCAGTCGTCGGCCGCTTCTTAGCTTCAGCTTGAAAATTTCAGATTAAGCTCCTCGTTTGGGGAATATTAATTAGAATTAATTCAATTAAATGACCAAATATCACAACAGCAGAGTATAAAAGCCTACACTAAATGCAGAAAAGCAGTAAAAGAACCGCAAGGAGCATAGGGGAGAAGAGAGCGTCCGTCAACACAGACTGAGTGTGTAAAAATGGCGAACCGAGGTTGTATTTATAGGGAAAACCCAGGCTGGAGGGCGGCCATTACCGCCGTGGACGACGGCCGGCGCCGCCGTGGCTGGCGGACTTGCTAGCCTTTCGTTCCAAAGGCTTTTTCGGGAGTTCCGTACCTCCAAAAAATATTACGGGACTAGTTCTGCAACCCTCGCAATTTTTCGAACGTTTCAAGTACCATATTGGCATACTTTCGATGAACTTTCCAAACGTCCTCCGGTCCGGCTGGACTGTTTGCAGCCCGGGGAAACAAGCTTTTTTGAGCCTCAAAATTTGAGTATTCACAACCACTGAAAATTTTGGAGCCCATCTCGGTAAGACCTTACCATTATCCTCACTATCAGAAATCTGAGATTGAAAGAATTGTTTCAGAATTACTTATTGTTGGAATTATTTGGCCAAGCCAAAGTCCCTATTCTGCCCCAGTTTTATTGGTAAAGAAATCTGATGGGTCTTAGCGAATGTGCGTCGATTACCGGGAATTAAACAAAAACATAGTCAAAGATAAATTTCCCATACCTATTGTTGAAGAGCTGCTGGATGAACTTGAAAGTGCTCAATACTTCACCAAATTGGATCTCAAGTCAGGTTACTACCAAGTGAGAGTTAGCCCTCAGGATATTGAGAAAACAGCTTTCCGAACTCATTAAGGTCATTACGAGTTTCTAGTAATGCCCTTTGGCCTCACCAACGCTCCATCGACGTTCTAGTCCTTGATGAATGAGGTATTCAAAAAATATTTAAGGAAAATTGTCCTTGTCTTCTTTGACGATAGCCTTATCTACAATAAAACTTGGAGTGACCATATTCAACATTTACGAACTGTATTTTCAATTTTGCAATCTCACCAATTATTTGTAAAAATCGAAAAGTGTCAGTTCGGCCAAAGGGAAGTTAAGTACCTTGGTCATGTGATTTCTAATGGGGGAGTTACTGTAGATCTAGCAAAGATTGAAGCCATCCGGAATTGGCCGAAGCCCTCAACACCTAAAGCTTTGAGAGGGTTTTTGTGTGACATCCTACCGAGTCGAGTCTTAGCATAGAGTCGAGTAGTCGAGTTGAGTCGAGTTGAACCAAACCCGGTTGGGGTAGAATGGGATTATAAGTGGACTTACTTGAGTGAGAGAAAAAGATCAAAGCATATGGGTGAGGATATATTTGCATTAAAAGACCAAGCTTGGGTATTAAGTTGTAACCTGTTAACAATTGAGGTACCATTTAGTAAGTTTTACATAAAAATTCATTGATATTTTGATGGCCTACCCGTAATAACCATTTCACTTTCCCATTTTCATCCTTATCTTCATCTACTTCATCTCCTTCCTTTCTCCATCCATTTTCATGGTAGTTAAGCCTTAACTTCAACTTCTCTTCTATCCAAGTAAGTAAACCTTCTTGAAGTTCATAATTGAATCATTTGGTGCCATTTTTAGAATATTCATAAGAATTCTTATTTATAGGTGAAGTGAGTTCAAAGGTAGTAGAAAAAGGAAGTTAAAGAAGAGCTCAAGCTTTTTGGAGTAAAGGTTTGATATCTCTTTTCCTTTACCATTTTCTTTGCATGAGAATTTGTGTGGTGTGTTGCTAATGAGACAATATTGCTTCATGTTGAGTGGGAGGACTGGTAGTGGTGAGAAAACAGGGGAGGAATTGAATAAATGAAGTAAATAGTGAGTTTATGCTGAAACAGGGGAGTTACTGGTACTAGAAATTTTACCAGGAACTTCATCTTGATTTTGACCCCATTTAATGATGGAATTAGGAAGTGTCATAGAAGAGTTAATTGTTCCTATATGTGTTATCTTTACATGGGTTTTTGAATCATCCAAATCGGAGTTTTATATTGAGAGATATGACCAAAAGAGTACAGACTGTGCAGGCTGGAAAACGCGACGCGCGTGCGCGAATTGTATGACGAGCTCGCGTTGCACTTCTCGCGCTCGCGGATTTGCACTGCGCGCTCGCGACTTTCACTTGAAACTCTCTGACTCTCATTTGGCACTTCTCGCGCTCGCGACATTTCACTGCGCGCTCACGACTTGTGCCCAATAACTCACTGTCTCTCATTTTGCACTTTACGCGCTCGCGACTTTGCACTGCGCGCTCGCGACTTGTGCCAGAAACTCACTGACCTTCATGTGTGCATCTCGCGCTCGCGACCTTGCAAGGCGCGCTCGCGACTTGTGTTTTCATGCACTTTTGGACTTCATTTTCTATGCAATTGGATTCCTTTGCTCAACTTGTATGCCTCCAATCATTGTAAAACAAAAATACAACATTAGAACATGTATCAAAACAACATGCAAGCATGCAAATGATGTGAAATCAAATAAACATTATGATTTATGAAGTTATGAACTATTAATATGATGTTGTGTTATATTATTGACATACCAACACTAGGCTCCATTGAGGTTAGGTAGAAACCACTGAGATAAGGCTATGTCGCGACATAGGATAGCAGATCTGCACCCCATACAGTTTGATACTCCGGCTACAGGCCGTTGAGTGGATATGATTATATATGGGCCATAGCAGCCAAGCATACAGTATTCATCCAGTTTCATACAGTTTTTCTTATCACTTCGGTTTCACTATAACCTTATGGAGCCATACAGATATCTTGACATAACATTTCATGAATCATACAGTATTATAAACAGTACGAAAGATAATCAAGGTATAATGATAGGATCATGTTATATGTGATTATATGTTTAATTATCCATATGCATTTACATGCTTATTTCTATCTATGTATGTGCTTAATTGTTTCTTTATATGTTGAGATATCCACTGAGCTTTATTTGCTCAGCGAGTTACCTGTTTAACTCGCAGGTTTTGAGATTGGACCGTAGAGAGTCAGCTTACAACTGCTGCAGTTCATCTGTAGAAGACTCAGTCTTCAGGGTAGCTACTCATTTTAATGTGTATCTTTGTCTAGCCTTTTCATGGCATGTACAAGGCACACAGTTGGGCCCATTTCATTTTGTAAACTAGTAACATGTCTTGTAAATATTAAGTACATTATTAATGTAAACAACATTAGCATGATATTATATTCAATATACATTATGATTTCAGCATGTCAGGCCATACAGCCAACCAGTTTGTAGCGTCTCGGTTCGGTTCATTCGGGTTTACGGGTGGACCGGGAAGGGGTGTTACAAATTTTGGTATCAGAGCCCTAGGTTTAGTTTCCCCGGGCTTGCATGCATAAGTCAGTATAGTGTACATGCCATGTCTACCCTGATGAACTAAGCAGTTGTTGTTCTTTTAGGAGGATGTCTCAGGAAGGTGAGAGCGAGTCACACGCCTCCAGAGCAGTGGAGGGTGAGGCTCCAGTAGCACCATGTCAAGCCAGAGCAGTGGAGGTTGAGGCTCCAATAGCACCAGGGCAAGAGGTGTTGTTAAAGCAGCTTTCAGATACTTTTAGACAGATTGCAGGGGTGATACCTCAAGCACCAATAGTAGTAGAAAGAGAAAGAAAGCCCCCACTAGAGAAGCTTCGAAAATATGGGGCAAAAGAATTTAGTGCTAACAAGGATGATAGTCCAGAAATAGCTGAGTATTGGTTAGATGGGACATCGAGAGTTCTGGAACAATTACAATGTACACCAGAGGACAAGTTGGTTTGTGCCACATCATTGCTCATAGATGAGGCATATACATGGTGGACTACTGTTCAGCAGCGAGTATCAGCAGAGCAGCGTACATGGCAATTCTTCTTGGATGAATTCAAGAAAAAGTTCATCACAGAGGCTTACCTAGATGCGAGAAGGAAAGAATTCTTATACCTGAGGCAGAACAGAATGTCAGTTGTCGAATATGAAAGAGAGTTCACCAGACTCAGCAGGTATGGTAAGGGGATAGTGGCTACAGAAGCCGAGAGGTGTAAAAAGTTTCAGGAGGCCTGAATGATGAGATTCAGATGGGAGTGGTAGCTTCCAGATTCAGAGAGTTCTTAGCTTTGGTAGAGGCAACTCAGGAGATAGAGCGAATTCAGGCCAGTCAGCGTACCAGACGCCAGCGGTGTCAGCAGAGGAGAGACCAAACTCAGAGTGCACCCAGTACCTATCAGTCAGAAAGCAAGAGATTCAGAGGTGCTAGTAGTTCAGCTAGTTCTAGACCTTCCTTTAGCCAAGGCACAGCTAGGGGTGCTAACATGCCAGCGGTATCAGTTGTGGCTAGTTCTGCCGGTGGTAGTCGAGGTTCAGGCAGAGGAATTGGTAGAGGCACCGGTAGAGGTGCAGAGTCAGCCGGTTATACTTTTCCACCTTATGCGCATTGTGGCAGACGGCATGGTGGAGATTGTTGGTTGGTGACTGGTAAATGTTGGATATGCGGAGCATCAGACCATCAGAAGAAGGATTGTCCGAAGAGGGCAAAAGTTTCTACACAGTTCATAACAGGCAGAGGTAGAGGTGAGAACTCCGGAGGGCAGAGACAGCAGTCAGAGACTGTGGACAGACCCGATACAAGAGGTCCAGCCAGGGTCTATGCTATGCGAACCAGGGAAGATGAGGAAGCTCCAGATGTAATAGTTGGTGAGTTTTCCTTATGTGATCATACAGTTTATGCTTTAATTGATCCTGGCTCATCTCATTCATACATTAGTGTGCCTAAACCTTGGGTTAAAGGGTTAGAAGTTGCATATGTGAGTCAGGGTATGTTAGTTACTAATCCATTAGGCGATGTAGTAAAAACCCATACAGTGGTCAAAAGCTGTCCAATTGTTATCCATGGAAAAGAGTTTCCAGGAGATCTTATGGAGTTGCCATTTAGAGTATTTGATGTGATTCTGGGTATGGATTGGCTATCCAGACATCAGGCTATAGTTGATTGTGCAAAGAAAAGGGTGACATTATATACAATAGCAGGGGAAGAGATTACAGTAGTCGGGAAGCGGCGAGAGTTTCTGGGTAATGTGATATCAGCCATGGCAGCAAAGAGATTAATTCAGAAAGGTTGTGAAGCATACTTGGTATGTGCATTACAAGCAGAGAAAGAACAGTCAGAAGTGCAAGACATACCAACAGTGTGTGATTATCCAGACGTATTTCCAGAAGAGTTACCAGGGTTACCACCAAGGAGGGAAGTGGAGTTTACCATAGATGTCTATCCTGGAGTAGCACCAGTATCAATTGCACCTTATAGAATGGCACCAGCAGAGTTAAAAGAGTTAAAGATTCAGCTGCAGGAGTTATTGGATAAAGGCTTTATCAGACCCAGTGTATCACCTTGGGGAGCAACGGTATTATTTGTAAAGAAGAAAGATGGATCATTCAGATTGTGCATTGACTACAGACAACTGAACAAACTGACAATCAAGAATAAGTATCCATTGCCTCGAATCGATGATTTGTTTGATCAGCTAAAAGGCGCAGGTATGTTTTCTAAGATCGACCTTAGGTCGGGATACCATCAGTTGCGGATAAAGGAAGAAGATATCGCTAAGACTGCATTCAGGACCCGATATGGTCACTATGAATTTTTAGTCATGCCATTCGGTCTCACAAATGCACCAGCGGTTTTCATGGATCTCATGAACCGCGTGTTTCATTCATATCTGGATCAGTTTGTGGTGGTGTTTATAGATGACATTTTGGTCTACTCCAAAGATAAGGTCGAACATGATAAACATTTGCGGATTGTACTTCAGACACTGAGGGATAAACAGCTGTATGCCAAACTCAGTAAGTGTGAGTTTTGGCTGGAAGAAGTTTCTTTCTTAGGACATGTGGTGTCATCGGAGGGTATCAGAGTGGATCCTCATAAGATTGAAGCTATTATTGATTGGAGACCACCCAGAAATGTCACAGAAGTTCGAAGTTTTCTGGGTTTAGCCGGTTATTACAGAAGGTTCATAAAGGGATTCTCTATCATTGCATCACCTTTAACAAGATTATTGAAGAAAGCAGTTGTATTTCAATGGGATGATAGATGTCAGCAGAGTTTTGACACTTTGAAGAAAAAGTTGACTGAAGCAACAGTGTTGACTCAGCCAGTGTTAGGTAAAGACTTTGAGATTTACAGTGATGCCTCTCATACTGGGTTAGGATGTGTACTCATGCAAGACAGAAAAGTGGTAGCTTATGTCTCCAGACAATTGAAGCCACATGAATTGAATTATCCAACCCATGATTTAGAATTGGCAGCCATTGTTCTAGCATTCAAAGTATGGCGGCATTATCTGTACGGTGAAAAGTGTCACATTTACACAGATCATCAGAGTTTAAAGTATTTACCGACACAGAAAGATTTGAATTCAAGACAACGGAAGTGGATGCAGATTCTAGCTAATTATGATTATGTCATTAATTACCATCCAGGCAAAGCTAATGTGGTAGCTATGCCCTTAGCCGAAAATCCTTGTTTGCTTTGAGAGCAATGAGAATTAGTATGGAGTTGCAACAGCAGGGAGTTATTCTAGCACAGATGCAAGTACAGCCATCTTGGGTTCAAGAAGTTGCAGAAGCACAGGAGAAAGATGCACAAACAGCACTATGGGTGAAACAAGTACAGGAAGATCATGGTGGGAAATTCAGATTGGATAACAGTGGAGTCTTATTCTATGAAGACAGAGTTGTTGTACCACAGATAGGGGAGCTTAGACAAAAGATTTTGCATGAAGCTCATAACAGTCCATACACAATGCATCCAGGTAGTACCAAGATGTATTAGGATTTGAAGAAAGGTTATTGGTGGCCGGGCATGAAGAAAGATATCAGAAATGTTGTAACAAGATGTTTAACATGTCAACAAGTAAAAGCAGAACATCAACTGCCAGCTGGGTTACTTCATCCAATAACAGTGCCAACATGGAAGTGGGATCAGATCACGATGGATTTTGTTACTGGATTACCTAGACGCAGCGGAAGCATGATGCAGTATGGGTGATCGTGGACAGATTAACTAAGTCCGCACACTTTCTACCAGTTCGGATGGACTATTCTCTGGACAAGTTAGCAGACATTTATGTTAGAGAAATAGTTCGACTACATGGAGTTCCATCATCCATTATCTCTGATCGTGATCCAAGGTTTACATCGAAATTTTGGGGTAAACTGCAGGAAGCATTAGGAACGAAATTGCATTTCAGCACTGCATTTCATCCTCAGACAGATGGCCAATCAGAGAGAGTAATTCAAATCCTGGAAGACATGATGAGATCATGTGTTATAGAATTTGAAGGCAGTTGGGACAGATATGTACCTCTCATGGAGTTTGCCTACAACAACAGCTACCAATCAAGCATTAAGATGGCACCATATGAAGCATTGTATGGTAGACCATGTAGGACACCTGTGTGTTGGATAGAACTAAGTGAGAAGAAGATTTTGGGTCCAGATTTGGTTAGAGAAACGGAAGAGAAAGTGGAAATCATCAGAAAACGGCTGAAAGAAGCAAGTGATCGACAGAAGTCTTATGCTGATTTAAAGAGAAAGGATATTGAGTACTCGGTTGGTGATAAAGTATTTCTGAAAGTTTCACCATGGAAAAAGATTCTAAGGTTTGGACGAAAGGGTAAGCTTAGCCCTAGGTTCATTGGTCCATACGAGATTGTTGAACGTGTAGGACCATTAGCCTATCGCCTAGCGTTACCTTCAACCTTAGATCGAATTCATAATGTCTTTCACGTATCCATGTTAAGGAGATACAGATCAGACCCATCACATGTGTTATCAGCAGAAGAGATTGAAATTCAGCCGGATCTCACCTATGAAGAAGAACCAGTTCAGATCTTAGCCAGAGAAATTAAAGAATTACAGAACAAAAAAATAGCATTGGTAAAAGTTCTTTGGAGGAATCATAAGACAGAAGAAGCAACTTGGGAATCTGAAGACACCATGCGACAATAGTATCCGCAATTGTTCACAACAGGTAAACTTCGGGACGAAGTTTTTATTTAGGAGGGGAGAATTGTGACATCCTACCGAGTCGAGTCTTAGCATAGAGTCGAGTAGTCGAGTTGAGTCGAGTTGAACCAAACCCAGTTGGGGTAGAATGGGATTATAAGTGGACTTACTTGAGTGAGAGAAAAAGATCAAAGCATATGGGTGAGGATATATTTGCATTAAAAGACCAAGCTTGGGTATTAAGTTGTAACCTGTTAACAATTGAGGTACCATTTAGTAAGTTTTACATAAAAATTCATTGATATTTTGATGGCCTACCCGTAATAACCATTTCACTTTCCCATTTTCATCCTTATCTTCATCTACTTCATCTCCTTCCTTTCTCCATCCATTTTCATGGTAGTTAAGCCTTAACTTCAACTTCTCTTCTATCCAAGTAAGTAAACCTTCTTGAAGTTCATAATTGAATCATTTGGTGCTATTTTTAGAATATTCATAAGAATTCTTATTTATAGGTGAAGTGAGTTCAAAGGTAGTAGAAAAAGGAAGTTAAAGAAGAGCTCAAGCTTTTTGGAGTAAAGGTTTGATATCTCTTTTCCTTTACCATTTTCTTTGCATGAGAATTTGTGTGGTGTGTTGCTAATGAGACAATATTGCTTCATGTTGAGTGGGAGGACTGGTAGTGGTGAGAAAACAGGGGAGGAATTGAATAAATGAAGTAAATAGTGAGTTTATGCTGAAACAGGGGAGTTACTGGTACTAGAAATTTTACCAGGAACTTCATCTTGATTTGACCCCATTTAATGATGGAATTAGGAAGTGTCATAGAAGAGTTAATTGTTCCTATATGTGTTAGCTTTACATGGGTTTTTGAATCATCCAAATCGGAGTTTTATATTGAGAGATATGACCAAAAGAGTACAGACTGTGCAGGCTGGAAAACGCGACGCGCGCGCGCGAATTGTATGACGAGCTCGCGTTGCACTTCTCGCGCTCGCGGATTTGCACTGCGCGCTCGCGACTTTCACTTGAAACTCTCTGACTCTCATTTGGCACTTCTCGCGCTCGCGACATTTCACTGCGCGCTCACGACTTGTGCCCAATAACTCACTGTCTCTCATTTTGCACTTTACGCGCTCGCGACTTTGCACTGCGCGCTCGCGACTTGTGCCAGAAACTCACTGACCTTCATGTGTGCATCTCGCGCTCGCGACCTTGCAAGGCGCGCTCGCGACTTGTGTTTTCATGCACTTTTGGACTTCATTTTCTATGCAATTGGATTCCTTTGCTCAACTTGTATGCCTCCAATCATTGTAAAACAAAAATACAACATTAGAACATGTATCAAAACAACATGCAAGCATGCAAATGATGTGAAATCAAATAAACATTATGATTTATGAAGTTATGAACTATTAATATGATGTTGTGTTATATTATTGACATACCAACACTAGGCTCCATTGAGGTTAGGTAGAAACCACTGAGATAAGGCTATGTCGCGACATAGGATAGCAGATCTGCACCCCATACAGTTTGATACTCCGGCTACAGGCCGTTGAGTGGATATGATTATATATGGGCCATAGCAGCCAAGCATACAGTATTCATCCAGTTTCATACAGTTTTTCTTATCACTTCGGTTTCACTATAACCTTATGGAGCCATACAGATATCTTGACATAACATTTCATGAATCATACAGTATTATAAACAGTACGAAAGATAATCAAGGTATAATGATAGGATCATGTTATATGTGATTATATGTTTAATTATCCATATGCATTTACATGCTTATTTCTATCTATGTATGTGCTTAATTGTTTCTTTATATGTTGAGATATCCACTGAGCTTTATTTGCTCAGCGAGTTACCTGTTTAACTCGCAGGTTTTGAGATTGGACCGTAGAGAGTCAGCTTACAACTGCTGCAGTTCATCTGTAGAAGACTCAGTCTTCAGGGTAGCTACTCATTTTAATGTGTATCTTTGTCTAGCCTTTTCATGGCATGTACAGGGCACACAGTTGGGCCCATTTCATTTTGTAAACTAGTAACATGTCTTGTAAATATTAAGTACATTATTAATGTAAACAACATTAGCATGATATTATATTCAATATACATTATGATTTCAGCATGTCAGGCCATACAGCCAACCAGTTTGTAGCGTCTCGGTTCGGTTCATTCGGGTTTACGGGTGGACCGGGAAGGGGTGTTACATTTTGGGGCTGTGCGGTTATTACAGGAAATTCATTCAACATTTTGGGAAGATTGCTAGTCCCTTAACCAACATGTTGAAGAAAAATGGGTTCAGCTGGTCATCCTTGGCAGAAGATGCATTCAATAAATTGAAGGAAGTAATGACTTGTGCTCCAGTCTTGGCTCTACCGGATTTCAGTAAGCCATTCATAATTGAGTGCGATGCTTTTGGTTCTGGCGTGGGAGCCGTATTGATGCAAGAACGCCCAATTGCCTTCTTTAGTCAAGCATTACATGGTAAGCATCTCCTCCTGTCTACTTATGAGAAGGAAATGTTGGCATTGGTTTTAGCTATGCAGAAATGGAGATCATACCTCCTTGGGAAAAAATTTATTGTTCGAACTGACCATCAAAGCTTAAAGCATCTGTGGAATCAAAAAATAACCACCGCTGCCCAGCAGAATTGGTTGTTCAAATTAATGGGATTTGATTTTGTCATTCAATACATGGGAGGTAAAGAAAACACCGTTGCCGATGCTTTGTCCAAAAGAGAAGAACAAGGAAAGGAAGAAGGTTCTCTTTTGGCTCTCTCTTGCCCAATTCCCAATTGGACCGAGGCAATTAAAGAAGAAACTAATTCATTTGGCAGAGTTGAAAGAGAAGGTGCGGCGAGTTTGTGATGGTGAGGCGTTGGGACCATGGGAATACAGGGATGGCATCTTATTCTTCAAAGGGAGAATTTATTTATCAAAGGATTCTGCTCTAATTAATGACATAATTGAGCAGTTTCATAACAGCACCCATGAAGGTTTCTTCAAGACTCTTCAAAGGATACGGTCCACCTTTTACTCACCAAACCTTAAAAATAAGGTGAGAACTTTTATAAGGGAGTGTGATATCTGCCAAAGACATAAGGCTGAGCACACATTGTCGGCCAGCCTTCTACAACCTCTTCCAATTCCTAACAGAATATGGGAAGAAATATCGATGGACTTCATTGATGGCCTTCCAAACTCAAAGGGCAAGATTACAATATTTGTGGTGGTTGATCGGCTGTCAAAGTATGCACATTTTATTCCCATGACTCATCCTTATACTGCTGTGATTATTGCTCAAATCTTCTTTGATAATATATTTAAGCTTCATGGAATGCCGCTAACCGTGGTGTGTGATCGAGACCCTGCTTTTACTAGTTTATTTTGGAAAGAATTGTTTGAGCTGAATGGTACTTGGTTCAACTTTAGCACGGCCTACCACCCCCAAACGGATGGGCAAACGGAAGTGGTAAATCGAACCTTGGAGATGTATCTCAGGTGTTTTACGAGTTCTAATCCCAGATTGTGGACCAAATGGCTGTCATGGGCGGAATATTGCTATAACACTAGCATTCACTTTGCTACGGGAAAAACCCCTTTTGAGGTAGTTTATGGGAGATCTCCCCCTACACTCCTTTCATATGTCTTGGGTATAGCTAAAGTCGCAGCAGTTGAGCGAGAGCTGGTTGATCGGGACTCCATGATCAAAGAGTTGAAGGGAAAATTGCAGCAAGCTCAGAATCGAATGAAACAAGTTTATGATTTGAAGCACCAGGAGAGAAAGTTCGAGGTGGGTGATTGGGTCTTTCTTAAGCTGCACCCTTACAAACAAAAATCCCTTGCACTGCGGAAGAGTTTCAAGCTGGCAGCCAAGTATTATTGTCCTTTCAAGGTGTTGCAGAGAATTGGCGCTGTCGCATACAAATTGGAGTTACCGGTGAGTTCTAAAATCCATCCTGTGTTCCATGTATCACTTCTCAAGAAGCAGGTTGGGGTTAAAAATTCGGTGCAGCATCAGTTACCTCACTTAGATGAAGGTGGTGAGTTAGTTCCACAACCTGAAGCGATTCTGGACAACAGGGTGAGAAGGAAGAAGTAGGAGGTCTTGATTTAGTGGCAGGGCCAATTTCCTGTTGAAGCGACTTGGAAGAGTTATCCAAGATTAAGCAGAAGTTTCCAGAGGCTTCTCTTGTGGACAAGAGAATTGTTTAAGGGGAGGGGAATTGTTACGTGGCTCTTTTATTGCTTTGAATAAGTCTAGCATATTTTCTGTTTTGATTTGTTGTTGCTATTTAGCTGCTTTGGAATAGCAGAGTTAGTTTCCTTGTTAATAGCTAATTTGTTATTCTTTTATTGCTATATAAATTAATGAATAAAACAGCTCAAGGCATGAGATTAAAACACAAAACGTTCTTATCGTTGAGGCCTTGGTTTCCTCCATTTAACCAAATCAAATTCTTTTTGTCTTCTATTAAACTATCTGTTCTTTCCTTCATAATAGGTCCTCGCAAGAACCAGTAGTTCGTACCAAAGTTTCCAAAGTTTTATTTGATTAATTTTTTAATTAAATAATATATTTTATTTGGGCAGATATCGAAATTCTAAAAGTAGAGTGAATTTGCAGATAGAGTCAAAGGGTAGGTGTAGTAGTAGACTTGGCCACAGTTCCGGAACCGAACCGAAAAGGTCCGGTTCCAATTCCGGTTTGGAACCGTCCGGTTCCGGTTCCGGTTCCGGTTTCGATCCGATTACAAAACCGACGGTTCCGATTGGTTTTCCGGCGAATCGCATAATTTTAAATTTTAAATTTTGAATGCCGGTTTAAAAAAAAAATTTATTTGAACATAAAAAATTAAAAAATACACCTAAAAAATTTTAAAATTTGAAACCGGTTTAAAAAAAATTATTTGAACATAAAAAATTAAAAAATACACCTAAAAAATTTTTAATTTTGAAGACTGGTTTAAAAAAAATTATTTGAACATAAAAAATTAAAAAATACACCTAAAAAATTAAAAAATACTTCAATTAAATTTATTTTTTTAAAGACTTGAATTGTTGAGTGTTGAACATAATTATTTTTTTTAAAAAAAATTTCAACTGAATTTTTTTTTTTAAAGTTTGAACATAATTTTAAAAAAAAAAAATTGGGCTTGAACTTAATTTTTTTTTTGTTTAAAAAAAAAAATTAAGTTGCCTACGTATCCTCTTGGGGTTTAGAGGAATCAAAGCCCACGTAGTTCTTACTTACCTTATATCAATTTCACCCCTTTTACCTTAATCGCTATTTGCACCACCGGTTGATGTTCCCGTTGAGGACCCATCGTATAAATCAAATAAATCTTCATTTTCTTTTGGATTTTCTTGGGCTCTTAGTTTGGCTTTGGTCCAATCATCCACGCATGCTTGTGCTTCTAGTGAATCGGGTGTCATACGAGATCGTGTTTCATCAAGTATGTTTCCTCCTTGACTAAAAGCTTGTTCAACCGCAACAGTGGAGACCGGAGCTGCTAAAATTTGTTTTGCAAGTAAAGAAAGAATTGGAAAAGTATTTGCGTGACGACTCCACCAATCTAAAATTGGAAAATCTGTATCTGCATAATCATCACCAAACTCAAAAGAAGTTGTTAAATAATTAACAAATTCAGAAATAGAACTGGATTCCCTTGTTCTTTTTTGTCTTTGTAATAAAACTTGTTGAGCAACACCAACACCATTTACCCTTTGTGTTGGAAATTGTGGAATATTAGATTGAGAAGAAGTAGAAGTAGAAGTAGATGAAGTAGAAACTTGAACAAATTCATTATATAATTGCATAATATTTTGTTTAACTTCATGCATTACTACATTTATATTAATATTATCTTCTACATCAAGATTTAATATATCATAATAAATAGTCAAATAATCACATAAAACATCAATTCTATATCTAGGATCAAATACAATAGCAACAAGATAAAGAGGTGGTATATTTTTAAAATAAGATAACCATTTTTTTTTTCATTGAAAAAATACAATATTTTAATAAATCATCATTTTGAAATTCTTAGAGTGCAGTAATAATATTAATACACATAGGTAAAAATAAATTAGATGTGGGATAATAAACCCCACTAAATTTATAAGTAGCATCATTAAAAATTTTTAAAATATCTAAAATTTTTGCACAAATCTCCCAATTTTGTGGATATAAATTAATATCCTCAATATTATTAGTAACAAAAAAGCATAATAATTCTTTATAAGAAAAAGACTCGTTTAGTAATTCATATGTTGAATTCCAACGAGTTGGGACATCCCTTGGAAAACGTTTTGGTCTTTTATTATTTTCTTTATAAAATTTAGCCCAACTTTTCATCACTTGGGGATGTGTCCATAAATATGAAATAGCTTTTTTAATTGGAGAAATAAAAGAATCAAGAATTTTTAAACCATCTTGTACACATAAATTTAAAACATGGTATGCACATCTTATATGAAAAAATTTACCACCAATATTTGGTTCACAAATTTTTTTAAGTTCAATAATTGATCTAGTATTTGCAGAAGCATTATCAAATGAAATTGAAAAAAATTTTTTTGTCAACTTATATTCATCTAAAATTGAAACAATTACTCTATAAATATTATTTCCAGTATGTCTATCATCAAAAACACGAAAACCAATAATTCTTTTTTGAATTTTCCAATCATCATCAATCCAATGACATGTAATACCCATATAAGAATGCATTTGCCAATGATCACTCCAAACATCACAACAAATTGAAACACGAATTTTCAATTGAGAAAATAAAAGCTCTAACTCTTTTTTTCCTTTGTTATATAAAGAAATAATAGTTCGTTTTACAGTATTTCTTGGTACTCTTTTAGCATAAGGATTTAAAGCTTTTTGACAATAATTATTAAAACCTACTTTTTCACCAAAACTAAAAGATAAATGTTCCATAGAAATCATTTTTGCTAATTCTTCTTTTTGTATTTTTTCAGAATATTTAAATAAAGAAAGGTTAGAAGCGTACCCGGAAATTTGTTGTTGAGACCGATCAACTCCTATTTTTGTTGGATGTTTTGCCTCCAAATGCTTCTAAAATGATCCATAGCCGCCCGCTTGTTTAAATTTATAAGATTTTTCACAATAATTGCAAATTACATCGTACATTTTCTCACCTTTGAATTTTTTTGTGAAATGAATGGAGAATATGTCGGAACTTTGTCTTGCTCTTGTAACAATTTTTGCTCGTTGCTCTTGCTCTTCATCTTCTTGAAATTGCTCATTAAATTCGGATTCTTGAGTTGGAATATCCAAATTTTCATTTGGAAAACCCTCAAAATTAAATTGGTCGGGAATCATATCATAGATTTCGTTTGTAGGGATAGATGATTCTCCAATTTTTCCCTTGCCCTTACCCGAATCTGAGTTTCCTCCACTTGCCATTATATGATAATAAAATATAATTTGGAAAATTGAATAAAAAAAATTAGAGAGAATAATTACTTAATAAGAGAGATTGTAGAGTAGAGAAGAGTAAATGAATAATATAGAGTAGAGTAAATGAATAATATAGAGTAGAGTGTAGTATATTGTAGAGAGAGTAAGTAGAGAGTGTAGTATATTGTAGAGAGAGTAAGTGGAGAGAGTTGAGATTTTTTTGTAATGAATTTGTAAATAAAATGAGGTATTTATAATAAATCCAAAAATTTATTTTTCCAAAAATACCCTTGAAACTAGCTGTTATATAGCCATTTATGGCTGTTGGGAGGGGTAATTAAGACATTTCACAACAAATTTAAAAAAAAAAAAAAAACTGCAAAAATCTGACAGTTACAACGGCTAGAACCGCCGGTTCGAACCGGCAGTTCTAACCGGATGGAGAACCGGCGGTTCCAGTCTGGTTCCGACCGGTTCTCTGGAACCGCCGGTTCTGGTTCCTCATTTGCTGGAACCGAAACCAAACCGGATTTTTCCGGTTCCGGTTCCGGTTCGTCCCGGTTCAGGGCCGGTTCGAACTGACGGTTTCGGTTCCCGGAACCGTAATATGGCCATGACTATGTAGTAGTAACCAAAATGAAATTATGTGGTCAGGAATCTGATGGCAAGTGTTTGTTTAAGTTGTCTTGTAATGGAAAGGGTTTGTCATTTTATGGATCTTGTTTGTCTGCCCATGTGAGTTATGAGACACACAACAGAGCAGTTAGGTTTGGAGATGCCAGGTTGACTAGCACTTGTTTGTGTGATGGCATGTTTGGCATTGTGGATCATTATTACTTTTTTTTTCTTCCAAAAATAGATATCTAGCTTTTTATAGAAAAAAAAATGGAAATAAAAGGTTTCAAACTAATTTTCCTTTCATTTCTTTTGTTGTATGCTGCTGTGAGATTTTAAAATTTAAATTTTGCAATTACAAATACCCTTGAGATTATAGACTTGTTGTTGTGAGTTTTTAAATTTTGTAATTGCAACTAAGGAAAAAGTATCGAATAAATATATTCCCTTCGTTCATAAATACCTTATCTGTCATATACTTTATCACATTTGAAATGTCATTTAATAAAAATATGAAATTATAATAATTTATTAAATAAATTGATTGTATTATTTTTAATTTAATATATTCAGATGGATTCAAATTAATTATAAATTAGGTATAAAGAGTAAATATGAAAAAAAAAATTAATACTTTTGAAACAACAATGTCACTATTTTTTAAAGAAAAGCAGTGATAGGAGGGTGGTGCGGTGGAGGGTTTTATTTTTGTAATTGAGGAGCGGAGGTGCGATGGGTGGCGGCCGAGGAAGCGGTGGTGGGGAGGTTGTGTTCAAAGGTTCAAGAGGGGCGGCTGGGTTTGGAAGCTCTTAGGGATGTTTTTCAAGCTTTGATGGCAATGTTTGGCCAGTTGTCAACATACTTTGGCGTGTTAGACTAAAAAAACAGTTCGGAACTTATCACTTCACTATTGTGGGTCCCATTTTTTGCTTTTTTTTAAAATAATACAATAATCGGTTGAAAGTTGAAACTAGACGTCGCTTTTACGGGATGGATTTTAGTGTTGACAACTTTTGCGTGTTCTCTATTGTTATGGCCGTTCGATCAGCATACGTGATTTGTGATTGTGAACATCTCCGCATATAAAAAATAATTTCTTTTTTTTTTTTAAATAATAGAACTATATATATATATATATATATATATATATATATATATATATATATATATATATAAGAATTAGGCATGTTCGTGGTCGATGCGAGCGAATTTTTTAATATTTATATCTGCTAACTAAAAAAAATATCTACTTTGTTATTCATCATGTATCCAGGTAAATCGTGTTAGAAGACGAATTAAGTCGGATTAAAAAATGAAAGTAAAATAAAATAAAATTGCCTTTTTTTAAAAAAAAATTTATGAATAAAAGTATATTCATATAGACTTTGTATGATTAAATTTACACATGTTCTTTTGAGATTGAAATTAATATATACATTCTTATGATTAAAATGAACATCCTTAAAAAATATTAAATAAATGACGATATTTTTTAATTAAAATATTTAATTAAATTAAAGTAAGGTGTTTTTTTTATGATTTTTCTGATTTTTAATGTAAATGGTAAAAAAACATTTACCTTTCGATTTAATTTCATCATTAAATCCTCAAGCCACAGTTCTTTGTACCTAAAGATGGATTCAGAAAGAGCTATTAAGCCTCATGTAATCCTAGTCCCATTCCCTGCACAAGGTCATATAAACCCTTTTATGCAATTGGCCAAGCTTTTACACTCAAAAGGTTTCTACATAACCTTTGTTTGATGGGAGCGGGTATAAAGCGGAAACAACCCTCTTCGAAACCATATGAGGCAAACTAAAAATATTATCGAACAAATCAATAAACTGACCTCTTGAAGCGCAGAATCGCTCACCGGTCTTCTTTCCAGAGATCTTGAAGTCACCCACGATCTTCTGCAGTAATCCCTAACTATCTCTCTTTTGGAACTCTCTGAGTGGCAGAGAATAGAATAACGTGCGTCTCACTATTCTTAGGATTTTCAAATCTTATATTAAAAAAACTCTCTTCGATAGGAAGATTTTTTTTTAATATAAAATAAATTAAATAAAAAATTATTTAATTAAAATAATTATCAATTATTTTAAAACTAAATAATTTATCTATTATTTAATACACCCTTAACTTTCCAAATAATTAGGGCACTACAGAGACCGCAGGAATAAAATAAATCAGGCTACTAATTATAATAAGAACCTATGTAGACCAACATATTCTTATTATAATTAATCATGAATTATTCCACTAAAAACTCATGACTGAACTCCTTATTTATTTTACAATTCCACAACATAATAAAATAATGTTCCCCACGTTAAGATTACAGATGCTGTCATTTAAATAACTTACTGACATTTTATTTAAATCACAATATAACTTTAAGATTGTCGCTCAACTTATTTCATGTGTCGGATTCAATATCCACCTGTAGGGTTTACACTATGAAACCTTATAAGCTTACTTAAAGTGCATCATCAATCTCTAAACCGAGACATGGATTCTATCATTAATTAATATTTCACAAACACAAAATATCTTTGCCCAATTCACCTAGAATATTATTCCAATAATGAAACTCACCCTTTAATGAATCAAAGCACAAGACAATCAATGTTTGCTCATATTAAAATAAATCAAGATTAAGAACAATAAACATTATTTCTAATGTCCTAGAGAATATGTTTAACAGTCAGTACTAAACATCCATTCTCTACTTGGTCCAATTAAATACATACAAAATGTACTAATCACAATTACTGTTCATATGCTAATAACATTTATTTAATGCAAATTTCCAATTAAATACAAAGAAATAATTGTCAATAGAAAATCATTCATAGCTATACTATTACATATGCATGGTTAATAGTATATCTCTATCAATCTCCCACTTAGACTCATAACCATGCATCTATAACTTTAACTCCCATTCCTTCTACATGACTGTCAAAAGTCTTTGCTGGTAAGCTTTTTGTAAAAGGATCTGCCAGGTTGTTTTCCGATGCAATCTTTGTCACTACCATATCTCCCCTTTGAACTATGTCTCGTATCAAATGATACTTCCTCTCAATGTGTTTTGCCCTTTTATGGCTCCGTGGCTCCTTCGAGTTTGCAACTGCCCCACTATTATCACAATAAAGTGTAATAGGCAATTGCACTGAAGAAACTACGCCTAGATCCATAAGGAAGTTCCTAAGCCATACAGCTTCCTTTGCAGCTTCAGAAGCTGCCACATATTCAGCTTCCATGGTGGAGTCAGCAACACAAGTTTGGTTAATACTCCTCCAACTTATGGCTCCACCTCCCAAGACAAAAACATTACCAGAGGTTGACTTCCGAGAGTCCTTATCAGTCTGAAAATCCGAATCTGTATACCCAATGGGTATAAGATCGTCAGATTGATAAACTAACATATAATCCCTAGTCCTTTTCAAGTACTTGATTATATGCTTGACTGCAGTCCAGTGTTCTCGCCCAGGATTAGATTGAAATCTGCTAACCATGCCAACAGCAAAATAGATATCAGGTCTGGTACACAACATTGCATACATAAGGCTTCCAACTGCAGAAGCATATGGAACTGCCTTCATGTTCTCTATCTCCTCAGGTGTCTTAGGACATTGGTCCTTAGATAGAGTGATTCCATGTCTGAAGGGAAGAAAACCCTTCTTGGAATCCTGCATGCTGAAACGAGCAAGAATGGTATCAATATAAAGTGCTTGAGATAAGCCAATCATCCTTTTCTTGCGATCTCGCATAAGCTTAATCCCAAGAATATGAGCAGCCTCTCCCAAATCCTTCATATCAAAATGTTGGGATAGCCAATCTTTGACAGAATTCAACATACCTACACAATTCCCTATAAGCAGAATATCATCCACATATAGTACCAGAAAAACAACCTTACTACCATTCCATTTCATATACACACAAGACTTATCATGACACTGATCAAAGCCAAAACTTTTAATCGCCTGGTCAAAACAAGTATTCCATGACCTAGATGCTTGTTTAAGCCCATAAATGGACCTATTCAATTTGCAAAGCAAATTTTCTTGTCCATTATTTATGAAACCTTCTGGTTGCTTCATATAGATGCATTCATCAAGACTTCCATTTAGGAAAGCTGTCTTGACATCCATTTGCCAAATCTCATAATCATAATGAGCTGCAATGGATAGAAGAGTTCTAATAGACTTTAGCATGGCTACCGGCGAAAAAGTTTCCTCATAATCGATCCCTTCTTTCTGAGTAAACCCTTTCGCAATAAGCCTTGCCTTATAAGTTTGCACTTTACCGTCTATACCCCTCTTTTTCTTATAGATCCACTTGCATCTGATGGGTTTAACCCCTTCAGGTGGTTCTACAAGTTCCCAGACTTGATTAGAGTACATGGACTCCATCTCAGATTTCATAGCTACAAGCCACTTATCAGCATCTTTATCTTGTAGTGCTTCATTGTAACAGACAGGTTCAATATTCACTTCTTCAGGGATTCTATCAAAAGCTTCTCCCAAAAGTGTATATCGAACCGGTCGACTAACATTTCTTCCACTACAACTAGGCAATGGAATGTTAGCTCCAACCATTGATGGTTTAGGTTGTTGTTCTAATGGAAAGGTTCTAGTTGATATATTTTCTCCTCTCAATTCATACAAGGCTAATTGACTTTTGGGAATCTGGTTTTTAATATAGTCTTCCTCAAGATAATGTGCATTGGTGCTAACAATGACCATTTTATCTTGAGAACTATAAAATAAACCACCTTTCGTTCCTCTAGGATATCCAATAAAGAAGCATAAGTCTGTTTTTGATTCCAACTTATCTGCTTTCCCTTTCAGCACATGGGCTGGACATCCGAACATGTCTCAGACTTGGCTTTCGCCCAGTCCACAGTTCTGTAGGAGTTTTAGGTACTGACTTAGATGGAACCAAATTTAGAATATATGCTGCTGTTTCTATGGCATACCCCCAAAATGAAATGGGCAAATCTGAATAACTCATCATTGATCTAACCATTTCCATAAGCGTCCTATTTCTTCTTTCTGCTACACCATTCTGTTGTGGCATTCCAGGTGCAGACAACTATGAAGTAATTCCTTGTTCTGATAAATAAGTAATGAATTCCCTAGAGAGGTATTCGCCACCACGGTCAGACCGTAACGACTTGATATATTTTCCATGTCGTTTCTCCGTTTCTGCCTTGAACTCTTTGAATTTCTCAAAGCATTCAGACTTACGGCGCAACAGGTAAATGTATCCATATCTTGAGTAATCATCTGTGAAAGTCACAAAATACTCAAAACCACCCCTAGCTTGGACACTCATTGGACCACACAAATTAGAATGAATTAATTCAAGTACATCATTAGTTCTATTACCCTTTATAGGAAAAGGCCTCTTAGTCATTTTACCTTCTAAACAAGATTCACAGGTTGGTAGTGCCTCCACTTTCAATGAACTCAATGGTCCATCCTTGACCAACCTAGAAATCCTATCTAAATTAATATGACCAAGCCTTAAATGCCATAAATAGGTATGACTAAATTCAATAGGACGTTTTCTTTTCAATGGAACAATGACATCAAAGTTATTAACTTCAGAATTAGGAATTTGCAGTTCAGGTGAAACTTTGAGAATAAAAAGATCATCAATCATTGAGCCAGAACATATAATTTGTTTTCTAAATTTAATAACGACAGAATCATCATAAAATTCATTAAAACAAACCGAATATCCATTCTTGCTCAAACTAGAAACTGAAATTAAATTCCTTCTAATTGAAGGTACATATAAAACATCCTTCAAAAACAATGTTCTATTATTCTCAAAATTCAAAGAAACATTTCCTATAGCTAGAACTGCAACTTATGTGCCATCTCCCAGAAAAATGCTTACATCTCCTTTATTTAGCTGACGAGTTACCTGAAACTCTTGCAATGAATTGCAGACATGATTAGTGGCTCCAGAATCTACACACCATTGGAGTGTAGTCAACACCGCTAAACAAGTATCAACTATCAGCATATAAAACAGAGACATACCTTGCTTCTTCTTGGCTAACCATGTTGGACATTGTGACTTCTAGTGCCCAGGTTGCTTGCAGTGAAAACACTTACCCTTAGGCTTTTTCACAGCAACACTTGCACTAGTAGATGCAGCACTTGTTTTAGGCTTAGCCTTGTGAGCATTTTTCTTCTTCTTACCCTTGTTCTGGGCAGAAGAAGAACCTCGCTCAACATTAAGCACAACAGGTGCAGCTCCTTGCTTAATGATAGTCTCAGCAGCCACCAGCTCATTCAGCAACTTAGACAGAGTGAAATCCATCTTATTCATGTTATAGAACTATAACTCAAGTTATGTCTTAAAAACACAGCAAAGGTCAAGGATATTTTAATGCTGAAAATTTCCTATGCCTTGACTCATAGGTTTATTTGGATAAATGTATGTATGAATCATGTGTGATGAGGTTCTCTTGATTATTTGTATGCTTGAGGATTGATTTGACAAAAATAAGATATAAGGTTGAAAAGTGGTATTGTGGATATGTTTAAATGGATATAAATGGGAAAAATTGTTGGAAATTTTGGAATAAAGTGTGGAATTAGTTTAGATAATGCATGATGAGGATAGAAATGGATACCTTGGTGCATAAGAGTTATGTTAGTATGCTTGGTTGGAGAAGGAAATTCCTCCCCTTGGTTTTCATTAAGAGGCCAAACCACTCTAGGGTGGTAAGGCTTACTTAATTATTTTTTTTATGGTATAAGTATGACATAAGTATGATTTTATATGATAAGAAGTTTCTTATGATAAATTTCATTATGATGTTAAGAAAGTTTTAAAAGAAAAGGAATTTATGAGAAATTTTCCTATATTAAGTATATATATCTATATATATATATTTTCAATATTTCCTTTGAAGAATGTGGTAATTTTTGTAAGTTGTAAGTTGAGAAATTTTGAAATGATGGGTATTAAGAAATGAAGAGTTTTGTGAAAGAATGATTGAAGAATTATTACTTTTGTGAAAGAATGATTTTGATTTGGGCTCTACTATACATGATTGAAACGTGGTATGATGAGATTGATTTTGTTACATGAAGCTATGATCATATGCTAGGGTTATCAGCCCTTATAAATAGGCGGACGCGCTTATTTGTGTGATGGGGGTGGTGCTTTCATAGGCCACGGTGGTGCTTTCACAGGCCACGATTGTGTGATGGGGGTGGTGCTTTCATAGGCCACGGTGGTGCTTTCATAGGCCACGATTGTGTGATGGGGGTGGTGCTTTCATAGGCCACGGTGGTGCTTTCATAGGCCACGGTGGTGTGATGGGGGTGGTGCTTTCATAGGCCACGATGGTGCTTTCATAGGCCATTGTGGTGCTTTCATAGGCCACGATCAAATCTGCTTATGTTCATTCTGTATTAGTACGAGCCTTAACTAAAGAATGAACATATTTGTATTTATAATCGTCTTATTACTTTCAAAGTATTTGAATTAAACGAATGAGATCATATTATTTTAGTAAACCTTACTTTGGAAATTAATGATTATGTTATCAAATGAATTTTCAAAGCATGATATTCAGGTACATGTGTATTGGTATAATAAATGTGCAAGTAATGATTTAATAAATGTAAATGTAATTTGATATTTCTTTATGTTATTAATTAATAGTTTATTTGATATTTCTTTTGCTATAAATGTAAATGTCTGTGGAAATTTAATGATTTTATGTAATTTGTGTTTTAAGTAAGTTGTCATCGCAACTTTAGTAAGTATGTGAATTATGAGCACCACTGAGTTTTATACTCAGCGCGTCGATTTTTATCACGCGCAGGTTAAAGACTGTGGTTGCTGCTTGAAGACTAGAAGAGTAGCATCAGAGCAGAAGTGACTATTGTGGTAGTAGTAGATTGAAATTTATGTAATTAAGAATTATGGCATGTATAAGTATTATATTTTCGGAGATTGTGTTATTTGCATTATAACTTAAGCATGTAATTAGCAATTATATTGTGTATATATATTCGGAGATAAGCATAAGATTCATATACTGAATGTATTTAAGTGATGATTATTAAAATGTTATTGAGGAATTATGTAGTTATGAAAATATATAAGTGCTATTGTGTTGTTATTGGAGTTTGATGGGGTTTGGAGTTTGAATTTGGGAGTGCTTTGTATTCATATGTTTGGCAACTTCTATTTTTAGGGGAAACTCTTGCAGTTTTTCTGTAGGACTCTCCCAAATCATTTTCGAAACAAAATATTATTACTTGCTAAACTTGTGAATACTCAATCACTTCTAATTCATAATATGGAAATTGATTTATATGGAGGTTAGGACGGTGCCTCCAGCACCGAATGTGGCATTCACCGTCGGGTCTTTCAGGATTGGGCGGCGGGTGTTACAGCTTTAGTTTAATTTGGAATTCCTAATATATCATTTGAATTGGAGAAAATAAGAAGATCCTTTTTAGTTCTATTTTTAATGCATTTTAATCGAAAAAAATAGATTCTATTCATACTTTTGAATATCCTTGTAAACATAAAATTTTTTTCTTGAAATTAAGAAACAAAAATATAAAAATATAAATCGTATTTATAAAGTAAGTGGATACAATCTCTAGTGTAAAATCTCATATTACAAACAAGATTATCCTCCGATTCTTCTCTTTATTGTCATGGACACGATTTAATAGTCGAAACGACTTAATCTTGAATACGATTTAACAGTTGAAGGGACTTGAGGTTGAATTGATGTAGAACAAACTTTGAACGATTCAAGGGTCGAAGAGACTTGATTTTGACTTGGAGTGGAAAGAGCTTTGATTCTTTGGACTTGAGAGTGAGCTTTGTAGTTTTGAGTTTGACAGAGGTTTGAGGCTTCTTTTCTGTCTTTCTCTCTATATATCCGATGTGTGTTCCCCGTATACGAAGAGAGGATTCCTATTTATAGAGATTTGAGGAAGTCCCCTTGCCAAGTATATAATTTGATTGGTCCACTTGGCGAGCTCTCATAGGCTGTTGCTGCATCTCTTAACTTATTTAGACGCCTAACTTATTCGCCAAGATTCAATTTAATTGGTCCGCTTGACGAATTTTTATTGGATTTTACTACATTATTTATTTATGCAGTAAATGATATTTATCAAATAATTTTATTTTAATAACCATTTAAATATTTTGATTGGTTATTAAAATAAATTATTTTATTTAACTAACCAATAATTTAATTGGCTAATTAAATAATTAAGTTAATAATTAAATTAACTTAATAAAATTTTGGTGTCTACAATCCTTTTAGTTAGATTTTTTATGCATTTTAATTTGAGAAAATATGTACATGTATATATACTCTCTATTTGATATTATAATATTACTATCCAATGATTTTTATAATTAAGAGTTTTTATGTTCTTAATCATATGTTCTCATATTATATTACTTTTTAGGAGGTAAATCGAAAATCTTAATTCAACTATCGAAAATGGAAATTAAATTCTATTAATTTATTATGTTCTCAATTTTTTAAAATATGATTAAATACTTTATTATTAGACTATATTTGTTAATTACAATGCAATTAAAATAATTTTTTTTAAAAAAATATTATTTAAACTAAGAAGCTGTGAAAGTATGCTAAAAGAATAACAAGTTCAATGAGAAATCTAAGATTGAAAAAAAAAAAAAAAGAAAAAAAAGATTTGGGCTCTAATATACTTGGTGTGAATTTGATGTGTGATTCGATTATTCTATTATATGAGCATGCTCGGCACTTGATGTCATTCTGATATTAGTTATGATCATATGCTAGGCACGTGGGTGCCTCCTGTATGAGCAGACGTGCTCTATCTGTTTTTGTGAGGCTTTTAAAGCCCCTCTGATTCTGTTGGCTTACATAGCCATTCTAATTCTATTTCTGAAATCTTATCTGCTTTATTTTTCTCCTAAGTGTATATGAGCCCATAAGTAAAATATTTAAAGAAAATTAAATTAATAAGATAATATTCATGAAATGTGTACTTGTTAGCTACAATTTATATTTATGATTTTCATGCTTGAAATCTATGGTTTAGGTGCCTTAGGTTTAATGAGATTATATTATATAATCTTAGTTTGAGAATATGTGATTATGTTAATAAATGAAACTATATAGTATGTTGAAGTGAAATTTAGATTTAAAATGATTAGCATGCTTATAGGTAGAATAAATATCAAAGGTAATGAATATATGATATGATATGATGATAATTATAAATGTAATTAATTTGTGAGTTTAATATGATATTATGTGCTATGAATACTTATGCATGTTTGATATCCAAATGGTTTTATGATTATGAAACTTTTTGTAAAGATTCACGCTTTAAATGTAAGTTGCCATCGCAACATTTAAAGGTTTGTGATTTATGAGCACCACTGAGTTTTATACTTAACGCGTCAATTTTTATCACACGCAGGTTGTAGACCATAGTTGTTGCTCGAAGACCAGGGGAATAGCATTAAAGCAGAAGAGATCTTTTTGATAGTTATAGAATTAGTGTTATGTATTTAAGATTTATGGCATGTATAATTAATATCATTGCAGAATATGTTATTTGGGTACATATAACTTAAGTATGCTTGAAGTATATTTTATTTAGGCATATGTATAAAGAGATAAATATGGATTTATGTAATATCTAGATGTAGAAATTTCTCCTAAGTTAATTATGTATGGTTTGGCTTTATGAGACTTATTATATATATATTAATGCCTTAAATTTGATGTTTATTATGGTGATAATGAGGAAATGAATGACTATGAATCTATTGAAGTTGATTTTGTATTGAGTTGATTATTGGAGTTTGTTGGATGATTGATGTTGAATTTGGAGTATTTTGTATTCACAAGTTTTAGTTAAGTTCAATTTTTAGGGGAAACTCTTGCAATTTTTCTATAGGATTCCCAAAATATTTTTCTATATGTAAAAAAATTAATACTTGCTAGACTTGTGAATACTTAATCACTTTTAATTCGTATAGTAATTTATTAGATTTATATGTTAGTTAGAATGGTGCCTCTGGCATCGTATGTGGCGTCTACCGTTTAATCTTTCGGGACTGGGTAGCGGGTGTTACAAATTTAGAGTTCCTTAGAGGGTGATTTAAGCTTACCAAGTTAGATTATGTCACCGGAAAAGAATTGAAGTCGCCGAAGAAGAGGGAGCTGTCAAAGGATGCAGCTTCAATTCACGCTACTGAAGGTTCATTCGGCATGAAGAAAGGGTAGAAACGTGACTGACGACACGAAGTGAGCTGATCGCCACCTTGCTCTCATCGAGCAATGGCTGGAAAGTTGATCAGGGAAGGGAAGAAACGATCGCATGCTGCGATCGGGAGAGAGGAGAGCGAGACCGTGAAATGGGGAGAAGAGTTGTTTTGGTGCGGTTTGGTCCAATTGACAAGCTTAAATGAGTTTTTGGTTTGATTTGACAGAAATTTCTAAACTTTCAGTGGTTTGAAATGGTTTTGATCGGATCTATAGTTTCCTTCTTGGTTTATGGTCGGTTACTTGATTTCCTTGATTTATTTTTTATAAAATTTAAAATTTTAGTTATTATAAAATAATATTTTTAGATTCTTGGTAATTAAATTGAAAACTTTTGAATTTTAGAAATCGGGTTATTTCAAATATCTTGAATTTTTAATTAAAATATATTTGGAATTAATTTAAATAAAAACATGATTCATTCGAGGATAATAATGTATTATGGCATTTTTAAAATGAAAATGTTATTTTTGAATTATTTTATTTTTTTATAAATTAAGTAATTAATTAAATAATTAATTTTAAACCACAGAGTAAATATTTTTTAAGTTTGACCATACAAAATTAAAATACATTTTACAAAAAAAAAAATCAACATATATAGGGCTAGGCAGTGGCTGAGCTCGACAAGGCCAGTATTTTAACCATGGATGCTAGTTGGCTGGTAAAAAACCATCCGACCATTCTGTGCGACAAAGCCCAAGCATGAATAGGGACGAGGAAATAGTAATCTCATAATTGAATCGGTTCAGTTTCGTTGAATTTAATTTTCTACATTAATCGGTTCAATTGATTTTACCTTCAGAAAAAATTTTGATTTATTCAGTTTTTATTAGTTCATAAGATTTGAATTGAACTGACTAAATGCTCATCCCGACAATCAGTCGGTGATTTTTTTTTTTTTGTATAAAACCACCGGTATTCGAATCCTATTACCAGGAAACAGCTAATCCAGCTCAAGGCTTAATCACAATTAAGACTCTTCGCTTCTCCTTGTAGGTGCATTTAGTTGGAACCGAATCTGAGAGTTCTTCCCACATGTTCAGCCTGTATTATCAGTAAAACAACGTCGCAGAGTTAAAAATTGCGACCAATTTTGATGAAATTTGTGACCGACCAGTCGGTCGCAAATTTTAGGGCTTTAAATGCCAGACGCTCTCCTTCTTCTTTTTTCTTCTTTCTTTCTTCTCCTCCTCCTCTCTTCTCCTCCATTCGCAGCGCCGTCCCAGTGTGTCGCCGTGCCGCTCCAGGCCGCCTAACGCCGCCCAGGTCACTTCTACCCGGCTTTCACGCACTTTGGTCACTTCGCAAAACGCTCTCAGGTATGTTTTGCATTTTTTTTATTTTTTTTTTGCGATTTATTATTATTATTATTATTGTTATTGTTATTATTATTATATGCAAGCATGGGGCGGATTTGATTATAAAATTAGATCCGAGGTTATTTCGGATTATGTCTTAACACATAAAATTATTACTCAAATATTAATCGAATCATAACTTTTAATATGAATGCATCAGATATAAGTCTTGATGTGGTTTGAATCATTGGCATCAATAACTTATGCTGAGCTTGTTAAGCTTTCGGAAGCAAATTCTTGAGTATTTAAATTAACCGGAACAGATGACTATGATCGAATCACAAAAATTACATAAGAAACAATCTGGCTTTGCCAATTGCAAAATAATGTGGTTTTTTGTAGTATTAATTTAACATTTAAATTTCATCAAGTTATTAAAGTCAACAATTTAAATTTCATCAAGCTATTAACTTAACATTTACTTTCTTTTCTTGGTTTTTTTTTTTTTTTTTCACACATCAAACAAAAGTAAAGAGAAATTTTGTGATTCTTTAAGAAAAGAAAAAAAGAATAATTTTGCCATGGTTTTACCATGGTTTCACTATTAGAACGTTTTATTATAAAATAATTTTACTGTGATTTTTCATATTCAATGCATTTATTGTAGTTTGCATTTTCTTTTATTTTTAATCTTTATGTCATATTTTATGTTGTTTACCGTGATTTTTCATATCCAGTGCATTTATTGTAGTTTTCATTTTCTTTTATTTTTAATCTTTATATCATATTTTATGAAACAACAATTAGACTAAAAAACTTTGTGTTGTAAATCATTCTTTATGCATGTATGCTAACTATTTCACTTGGCAATGAATAAATGATTCATCAATTTATTATGAGTGATTCTCAAAAATTACAAATTAAAGTCTTTGATGCTTAGGAGGAAAAAAAAAGTATATTTTTCATTTATTATTATTATTGTTATTGTTATTATTATTATTGTTATTATTATTATATATTTTTTTAAATGAATGATGCGTTTGGGTTGGAGGCCTAGTAGTGGCCATTTTGCCTTTGGAGAATGTTGGTATGATATAGAAGTGTTTATTGAAGTGTCTTTGTATTTGAGATTTGATTGTGTTGTGCCAAAATACTGCCAAATTTTTTTCCAAAAAAATTCAATATAACCTGAACTTAGTGAGTTTACATTTATATATAGTTACCCTTATTATAGAAATAACTTTAGTAAGTTAGAAGTGTAAATTGAACATTACATTTGGCATGTTTTAAGGATGGTTTAGACTAATGCAATTACATATAATTTGCCCTTTATAAACACAGTGTTAACTAGGTAAAAAAAATGCGAACTAATCGAGATTGGATGTGCTGGAGGTACGAGGTCAATGGGATATTAGGACAAGAGTTCTTGCAAGGATTAGAGGCGTTTATACAGTTTGCGGTTGGTAATCCCAGTTGTATGGATGGTAATATGTTGAGGTGTCCGTGTAATCATAAGAAGTGTCGAAATAGAGCCTTCTTAGACATCGATACAATTAAACTTCATTTATGCAAAAATGGGTTCGTGGAAAATTATTATGAATGGATACATCATGGTGAACCTCGAGTTTCCAATGGGCCAAGCCACTCTATTTCGGTAAGTTTAGAAGGTCAGCATTATCAATTTCAGTATGGTAATCAATGCAATGATATGGTAATCAATGCGAGTAGAGTAGAATGTCATTGGGATAATATGGAGGAATCGCCAAACGTAGCAACACAACAATTGTTTGACATGCTAAGTGCAGCTAACAGTGAACTGTGGCCTGGATGCAAGAATTATTTAGTTCTATCTTTTGTGGCACGATTACTGCACATGAAAGCGGAGCACCATTTTTCAGAAAGGTGTTACGTTGATTTTGTGCAGTTAGCAAAAGAAATGTTGCATGAAGGCCATTCAATGGTTGATAATTTTTATCGGACAAAAAAATTAGTTCGGGGATTGGGACTACCCGTTGAAAAGATTGATTGTTGTCGTAATAATTGTACGATATACTGGGGCCTTGACTTGGACTTCAGAAACTGTAAGTTTTGTAATCTTCCAAGATACCAACAGCGGGGTCAAGGGACTGGTAGAATACAAAGAGAGAAGGCTTTCAAGAAGATGTATTATTTCCCTCTTGTTCCTCGCCTTCAAAGGTTATATGCATCTAAGGCGACAGCTGAACACATGACATGGCATGCTTTGCATGAATATGAGGATGGTATAATGACTCATCCGTCAGACTCTGAAGCGTGGAAACATTTTGATAACATTCATCCTGTGTTTGCTGCTAATATGAGAAACGTGAGATTGGGCTTTGTACTGATGGGTTTCAACCGTTTGGCCAATCAGGACAACAATATTCATCATGGCCTATCATTGTCACAACATATAATCTACCACCGTCAATGTATATGAAAGATGAATATATGTTTTTGTATGTTATTGTACCTGGCCCTACTAATCCGAAACACAAAATTGATGTGTTTCTATAGCCTTTGATTGCCGAACTTAATTATTTATGGGAATATGGAGTTGAAACATTCGATATTTCGACCAATCAGAATTTCATAATGCGAGCTGCTTTGCTTTGGACCATCAGTGATTTTTCAGCATTTGGAATGTTATCTAGGTGGAGTACGGTAGGGAAATTAGCTTGTCCTCATTGCATGGAAAATACTAATGCATTTACACTAAAAAATGGAGGTAAACAATGTTGGTTTGATTGTCATTGCAAATTCTTACCAGAATCTCACCCTTGGAGGAGAAATTGACAATGCCTTAGAAAGAATATGATTATTGCTGAACCCCATCCACCTGTGAAGTCTGGAGCTGAAATATTACAAGAAATTGAAGATCTGGGCCTTATGAAAGTTACAAAGTTAGGTGCAGATGAGGCAAATGGATGAATTGGCAGGAATAACGGGTGGAAAAAGCGAAGCATCTTCTGGAATTTGCCATATTGGAGTTCACTTCTTATCCGTCATAACCTTGATGTGATGCACATAGAAAAAAATGTGTTTGAAAATCTGTTCAACACTATCATGAACATTGAAGGGAAAACCAAGGATAATGCAAAAGCGAGAGCAGACATGAAGGAAATTTGTTGTCGACCAGAACTCGAGCAATCTGTACTTATTGGTAAGTTTCAAAAGGCATGTTATTGTTTAGATAAACCCGAAAGGCAATTATTGTGAGAATGGGTACGATCATTAAGGTTTCCAAATGGATACTGTTCAAATATGGGTAGATGTGTGGACATGAGGAAGTACAGATTGTTTGGCATGAAAAGCCATGACTGTCATGTTTTCATGCTAAGATTGATCCCTGTGGCATTCTGGGAATTATTGCCAGGGAAAATTTTGGAAGCAATGACAGAATTGAGTCTCTTTTTCAAGAAATTGATGATGACTGTTATCTGATGCGATGATATGAACCAATTAGCGTGAGAAATCCCAGTAGTGATATGCAAATTGGAGCGAATTTTTCCACCTAACTTCTTTGATTCTATGGAGCATCTGCCGGTTCATTTGCCCTATGAATGTCGTGTAGCAGGACCGGTACAATATAGATGGATGTATTCATTTGAGAGGTGAATCACTAACATCTCATTCTAATCATTACATCATTTGTTTCAACTCATACTTACATATTGGCATTGTACAATTATAGACACCTGTAGAAAATTAAAAAGAATGTGTGCAATAAGGCAAAGGTCGAGGGATCAATTTGCAATGCATATTTCGTGGAAGAAGCTTCCACCTTCTGTTAACACTACTTTGAACCACATGTTTTCACCAAGCATCGGAGAGTGCCACGTAACGATGACAGAGGAGATAGAATAGAATCTGAGTTTGAACGAAATCTAACAATTTTCACCTATCCTGGGTGTACGATTGGTAAATAAAAAAAAGACGATTGACTGATGCAGAGATATGAGCGGCTCAAACCTATATTTTGTTGAATTGCGAAGAGATTACACCATTTGTTCAGTAAGTATACATATTGTAGACAGTTTAAATCTGTTGTGGGGCGTAGTTAAATCATACTTATGCTAATTTTGTTCGTTCATAAACAGGAAATATATCAATCTTTTGCGGCTTCAAAATCCCAATTTGACTGATACTGCAGTTGATGCAAAACTGGACTCCGAATTTGCAGAATGGTTCAAATATTATGTAAGTTACTTTCAATGTACACAACATGGAATGTGCATTTATTATATCTCACTCGTGTCATTACTATTTCCTATAGGCTCAAAGCTTGGAAATCGATATTGATAACATATTCATTACGGATCTAGCAAAGGGACCTTTACCGGTTACTAATACCTACTCTGGCTACTTTGTAAATGGTTACAAGTTTAACACTGAGGGTTATGGGAGAAGGAAAAAGACAATAAACAGCGGTGTTTGCATAAAAGGATCAAACTACAATGACGTGTCAAACGATTTTTATGGGAAATTGGTTGAGGTTTTAGAGTTAGAATATCCAGGCCTACCAATGAAGTGCACAATCTTATTCAAATGTGAATGGTTTGATCCTACGCCAAACGTTGGCATGAAGGTTCATCCTAAGTATAATCTGGTAGATATTAATCAAAGAAGAAGATATACAAAGTATGAACCTTTTGTGTTGGCAATGCAAGCTGCACAGGTCTACTATGTCCCATATCCATCGTTTAAATGAGATTGTTGCGATTGGATGTCAGTGTGTAAAATCAAGGCTAGATCAGTTATTCATGCACTTGAAACCAAACAATCTGCTTCACTCGCAGTATCAGAGCCATTTCAAGAAGTAATGGTTGATACACAACTGATGCAAGTTGTTGAAGATTTAATGGATAGATTGGATGATGAAAGCCGATCTTATGTTGAAATAGGAGCATCGGATGATGAAGAGGAAGAAGATCAAATCATCATGGGTACCTCAGAAGACGAATATGAAGAAGAGGAAGAAGATGAAGAGGAGGAGGAAGCAGATGATAATGAAGAAACTTAATACTTAGAACAATTTTACTGTTACAAATTGATAGATGTATATCTAATATTATTAATGAAGAATTTCAATGTTATTAACTTTCTTTACTCATATTTACCACATGTTCTACAATTCATAGAATTGTATAAATTCATTTATCTAGGTTCTGATATCTGCAGTATAGATGGCTAGAGGTAGAGCGTTTGATTCAGACGCGTCCGGCAGTGGCTTGCATGGAGGTCGTGGCCCAGGACGCAGTGCTCGTGGATGAGGAGGGACTCTCCCTCCTTCTTCTTCAGGTACGTCTAGGGCTTCATCCTCTACTCAGCAAGCAGTACTGCCGCCATCACTTCCTTCTGCTCCTTCCTCTTCTACCACCGTTTCTGGACCAGTACAGACTTCACCAACTGCACAATCACCTACTGTGCAAGGTAATCATAAATGTCATTACTATCATTTCAATTATACATTAATTATTTATCTGCATTTATAGCATTTCTCACTTCTTTTGCAGCTTCATCAGATCCACGAACCAGCCTCAGTTTGGTAGCGGGACAGTAAATACTTATTCACTTTTTCCTTTGTACTTGGATTTGTTCAAATTGTGATGCTTTCGTCTAATTATATTTCACTTGTGTTTTTTTTTCTCAGCATATATCCATCCTCTCGAGCATCGAGGCAAATTATGAGGATAATCAAGCTACAACTGCATAAAGAAGGGTACACATGGGATGCCGTACCACAAGAGGCGAGAGACTTTTACTGGGAGGAGTTTCAGGTACGCTTTGGTTTAAGTTATATCATCATTCAATGTTTACAATTCATCAAGATACCTCGTTTTATTGACATTTTATTTTTCATTTTTTACAGAAGCATTTCGTATGGGACGAGGCAATTACGGCTATGCTGAAAGTGGCCTGGGAGAAGTTATGCACTGACCAATTTGCTGACTTCACCTATAGGATGAGAAGAAGCGGTAAGAAGTAGCAGTGCGTGTCTCAAGAGATATGGGAGAGCTAGCAAAAGGCTTGGGAGGATCCTGCATTCAAGAGAAAGCGGGAGATATTTGCACAAAACAGGCGCAGTGAGACTGGCGGTGATGGAGCAGGACCTTCTCGACACACAGGCGGATCAATATCTGCTATCGAGATAGCTCGAATATTAGTGAGTCAACTAGTCACAGTATATGAAACTGATGTTTAATGAAAGGACATTATATTTATATATCATGCATAAAAATTCATTACATGCTGAAAAATTAGGTCGTGAGCCCACACCGATTGAGGTGTTTACATACACTCACACGAAGGACCACGATCTTAATATGTTTATCGACAGACATGCGGTGAGTGTCAATGTAAGTAACAATGAAGAATGTTTACATTTACCCTCTAGTCGTTGCGAAGATGTACAAAGTTCAATATAATAAAGCTTGCAACTGCATTGATTAATTAATTTTTTATTTTCAGGAGAACTATATTACAGCTCGGGAGCGTCTTGTTTCTTCTCAGGCTGATGAATTTGAAGCTGAGTTAAGAATTGATGAGGTAGCACTATATCTCGAGGCTATAGGGGGCGAGAAGAAGAGGAAGGTATATGGCATCGGGTCTCAGGCATCACAGTTTTACTGCAGCTCAACATCTCACGCTTCTGCAGCCAGCGCAGGACCACAGCCCGAGAATAGTGCCGAGGAGTTTACTGCATTACGGGCTCGTGTTGATGATCAGCAAAAAAAGATTGCAAAACTCAGAGCGCATGTCATTCGGCTGTCCAGTCAGCCCGATGCTGGTACTTCTTCCTCTGATCCTGCGCCTGCTACAGATAGAAATGTTTCGACATCTCAGCAGCAGCCACTACCGTCTCCTAATCCCGATGCTACAGACGATACCTTGTTCACCCCTCTCGGCACTATAGCACATCCAGCAGGTACTCCTCCCGGCGATTCGACATTGGATCGTGCAGATGACCAACCGCGTGGATTTGATTTTGCACCTTTTTAGTTTTCCAGTTGGCTTTTAAATTTTGTTCAGTACATTAACAATTAAAGTTTGATATTTTTTTTGAATTGTGTTTGTGATATATATATATGCCAATTTTCACAGGTGTAAAAAAATTATGGTTTTATAATAATATTTATTTTTTTCTTTTACTTTTATTTTGCGATTGATTTGCAACCAAAAATAAAAACTTTAAATTTAAAATTTAAGACCGATTTGTGATCGAATTTCATAATTGCGACAGACTGTTTCTACGACCAATTTGCGACAACGTTTCGCAAGGAAAAAATGACCAAATTTTGTCGGTCGCTAATTTGCGACCGATTTGTTAGATTTAGCTACGAGCAATTTTGCGACCGATAGTGGTCGGTTGTAGATCGGTCGATAAGAAAACTTAGCGACTGATTTCTTGCGTTTTATCGATCGCAAAATGCCATTTTTTTTGTAGTGTTTGCTAGTGTACGACGACGATGAGAAAGTCAGTCGCAAATTTCAAATGTAAGATTTCCCACCACGAAGGGTGCGACCGACCCATGATCGCTTATTTTTTTTGGCAAACTCGTTTGCAAATTGCAATAAAAAAAACGCCACGTAAAGTAGTTTGCGAATGAAAATAAACGAAGGATTATAAACTTTGGTCCTCTTCTTCCTCTCGCGATAGATCCTCTCCCTCTCTTTTTTTTTCTTTCTCTCTTGGTCGCCGCTTTATTGCTATGGGCCGACTGCGGCTGTTGGATTCATAAAAATTGAAGTATTTAATATATATAACTGTTTTAATTGAAACTTTTAATTCGCTAATCTAAAAGTTAAAAATGTTCAACAACTAAAATTGACAAGATTAAGAATAAATCCAACACTTTTAATTCACTAGGATTAGAACTTGATTTGTATGTCAGGAAAGTATCTTAGGTGGGCCCATGTAAGTGATAGGGACTGACTGGCGTTCTCGACTCAAAACAGCACTTGATTCTTAGCACGGGCGTGCTGTATGGCCCGGTCCGGGCGTGCCAGAGCCTGAGTTCTAAGGAAGGTTCAGCACGGACCGTGCTTAGGGGCACATCAAGAGAAGAATCTGTGGCACGGGCGTGCCACATAGCACGGTTAGGGCGTGATAGGCTTTGAGTCTCCATGATGAAATGCAGCATGGGTTGTGCTTAGGCAAGCACGCCTTTGGGTTGATGTCCTCATTTGGCACGTGCATGCCATATAGCACGGCTTAGGCGTGCTAGAGTCTGAATCTCCACTTGATTTTTTCCTGAATCCAGCACGGGTGTGTTGATGTGCACGGGCAGGGTGTGCTAGAGCCTGAGTGTTTTGCTTTATTATGCTCTTTTCTATGCCAAAACCCTACAAATTTCCTTAAGATCAAGTGAATTATGATTCAAGGAAGCTTTAACAAAAACAAAAATAAAACTAAATAAAAACTAATTAAAGTAATTAAAAATATTGAAAATCCTAATAAAAACTATATTAAAAATACTATAAAAATAACACCTATCATCGGTGATTAGTGAAAACAAGAAAATCACAAGTATATCCTCTTGTATATAGATTGATAACCCTTGTGCTTACTCTTCTAGCTGCCACAGCAACAATAAGGTGATCATTTTTTGCTATGAAATTAATTAAAACAAGATTGCATAGTAAAATGGAAGACGGTTTTCTATCTGACTCATTGCTGATTTATATTGACAAAATAATTGCTGTGAAATTTTGTATAGAATCTATCATGAATGATTTCCATGATCTAAAAGAACGTAGTGTTCCTCTTTATTAGATTTTCATTCTTATTTATTAGAATTGGATATTCTTTTCTTTCCTTATTTTTTTTATTGAATTTGAATATTGTTTTGCTTCCCTTAAAATTGATAGATATTCTTAATTTATTTTTTTTAGTTATTGCGATTTTTGAAATATTTTTATAATTAATTTTTTTACGTTTAGCATTATTTTGACATAATGTATCCATTTAAACTATATATAAATGTCGGAATATGGAAAAATAATGAGATTTTTGATAGCCCCATAAAATTTGAAATATCCTAAAATAACATTAGTCATAGCCAATTAGAAAAATTATATTTTATTAGTTGATTGAATATGTTTATAAAAATAATTTTTTAAATAAACACATATAGATAATTAAGTATTTCAAAATTTTAAGTTTTACTTTTTCTAAATTTATTTTTTAATAAATATATATAATAATGGGACATTTGAAAATATTTTATATTTTATTCATTAAATATTTGATTCTATTTTGATCATATTTAAATTAGTTTGTTCAGGAGAGAGATCTTTTTTCTTTATGTTTTGTATGATTTTATTGGATATATTTTTAAAAAAATAAATTTTCAAATAGAATATACATAATATTTTATGTAGGAGAGAGATAAAAGAAAAAAAACTATTTTTATTAATATTTTTTCTTTATGTTTGTATGATTTGATTGGATATATTTTTTAAAAAAATAAATTTTTAAATAGAATTTACATAATGAAATTTGTGAGGGAAAATATTTAAAATTTTTAATCGAAAAAATATATATAATATTTTTTTCATATATTTATATATCTATATACATTAAAATGTTTTTTATTAGATGAGTTTTGAAAAGAGTTTATTCTTAATAATAATTTTTATTTTCTTTTTTATTACTGAATAATTTGTAACTGCTATCATTTTAAATAGTAAGAGATTTATATCTCTCTTGCAATAAATATAAGACCTCTTGATGATTAAATATTTTTAATTTTTTTGATAATTTTTTCTCTTATATCCTAAATCTGTTTAACTTAAAAGAAAATAGTGTTTAGGAAACTGGAAAAAACTAGAACTATATATTTATGTTTTGGGTTACTTTTTGGGTTTCAAGAATTTATGTGTATGTCCATAAATTTCTTTCTCTAATGTACTAGGTAAGTAATACTGCCATTGCAGACAAAGTGATTATAATTATGAATTCAAATCATTTTCTCTCTTTTTTTTTTTTTCCTTTTACCTAGCTGTAAAAAATAATTTATTATTATTTTTCATTATAATTGTATATAGGTATTGATTTGGAGTTAAGAAGAGGGAGTTGGAGATAAGTGATGGCTTTTTTTTCTTTTTCTACACCTAATAGGGTTTTAAGAATTCACATTTATAAATTAGAAATTAAAGGATTAGGTCAGGATTAAAGAAGTTGCATTACAAATAGTTTGCATGTCAAAGTGTCATATAAATTAGCCACTTTTGTTTATTTCAATATAAAAACTTATGCTTTAATATTACATAGATAAAAAACATTAACAAAGTACAAAAAATGAGTATATAACGAGCATAGTCAACGTGCAATGCACGTCATAAAAAAGACTAGTATACTTAAGGGAGAACATCATTGCCCCCTCCTTATTAAGGGAGCTGGCTCCGCCCTTGCAAGCATGTTATTACAGTTATGGACTTGGCGACTCATTATCAAGCATTCATGGAAGATACAATTTAACACAATTCTATTATAATTTTACTCCGAATAACATATATTATAATTGCGGAATTACTAACAAATAGATTTAATAAGCACACATCATAAGGAATATAATAGTCCTTATAGTTAGATATTACATGATGCTCAGTGAAGAAGGTGAATAGAGCAGTATTCAACTCGAGGAAAGAAACTGCTTCCTAGGAATGCAACACCGTTAAATACTTGGTAGGGAAATATTCTGCCCTTCAAGTCTTACAACTTCTTGAGCTTGGATTAGTCGTGGCCCGTGGTAACATGGTGTTCGAATACTGGGTGCGAAATGGACCCTAAAAAAGAAACTGTTTCCTAAAAAATAAAGTGAGACAAGGGTCAGTGTGTCATAACTAGAACCCATGGATCGAACCAATACTAAGATTTGATTAAATTTAAGTCTACAAAGCTCATAGTAAGCCATAAATAACAACTTTGTATACATTCCTACTCGGATAAATACATCTAAATTTGCCAAAGAATAAAAATCTAAATTTACATTCTATTAGTTAATGATTACATATGTAGTGGATTCATATCATAAATGAATAAATACTCTAGCTGTTTTCTCTTTTTCTTGTTCTCCTTCTTCTTCATTAGAATTTTTTCTTTTTCTCCATCAAAACACAAAAATCAAGTATGTAGATATTGATTGACAAAAAAAAAAAAAAAAGAAAGCATACAACGGAAGGCACAAGATCGCATAAGCATAACATACAAACAAATCATATAGAGGTATAGAAAACATAAATCGAAGGTATAGAATCATAAATACCTCTAGAACAAATGAAATCAACACTGATTTTGATTGCTGCTTTCACACCAATAGCTGCTGCACCGACAACTCCTGCTATACCAAAACCACAATCGTTTTTTCTATGGGCTTCTATTGTGTGACCTAGGTTATTTTTGTAGAATTGTCTGTGTGAGCAGACGTCTATTGAGAGGGAAAAACTGATATAATAAAAACTAATGCACGAGTTTAGTTTAAGCTTCGCTTATATATTTTTTTTCAAATGAAATAAATATTAATAAAATTATATATATATATCGTTTTGCAATATTAATATTATATTTAATTAACATCTCAATCAGCTCTAAATAACATAGACACATCAGAGACTTATAGGAATAAAATTAATAAGGCTGCCTTATTAGAATAATGTTTCTGTACAATCTATAATATTAATATTATTATAATAAACTATAAATTATTCCACTAAAATTAATAATTAAACTCCAGATTAATCCTAACATTAAAATATACAAATCCCCATGTTAAGATTATAGTATTTGTCAATTAAATTATATTACCAACTATTTTATTTAATTGATAATTTAACTTTTAAGAATTTCGTTTAATTTATTTCATGTGTCAGATTCAAAATCAACTTACAGGGTTTTACACAATGAAAACTTATAAATTTCTCAAAGGGTATCATCAATCCCTATACCGAGACACGGATTTTGTCAATGAATTGATATTTCACAAATGTATATTGTTATTGTCCAACTCACTGAGGTTATTGCTCCAAAATGAAACTCATTATTTTAATGAATCAAAATAATAGACAACATACATTGCTTATAACAACTAAATCATGATTAAGAGTGATAAATATAATTATTAATGAATTAAGAATTTATTTTATTTATTCAGTATAAAAATACTTATTTTCTACTTGGTCCACATTCAATACATACAATATGCACCAGCACAAGAAGTTGAAATTTAACCATTCTCATAATCAAGATATATTACATGTAATCATGTGCTAAAATCATACTGATGGTTTATCAACTCCACCTTAGGTTGTGAATAAGACTTTGTATCTCATACAAAAAAATGATTTAATCTTCTATGTAAAGAATAAACTCTATGCATCAAATCATCCACTAGTATAAGATAAAAGAAAAACAATTAAAAATATGCTATAAATGATTTATTAAATGTAAATCTGTCACGACCCGATTCCATAGGCTGAACCGGCACTAGGGCCTAGGTAAACTTAAGGCCCCCAAGGCCTGTAGTAAGCCTAAACACTAGAATCTATTATCTCGGTATAAATTTCAACATTCAGCCCATATGATTATGAAAACTAAACCTCAAGATTTTATTATTTCTCGGCCCAAGTTTATCTTCTACAACATTCTATAGTTCGAGCTCAATTTACAATACATTACATTTCTAACATGAGCTCATAGAATTACTTCGTCTATGTTAATACACGACTAAATATATGTAAATTCTACAACTGCGGAGTCACTAACTACTTGGTATACATAGCTTTTTATACATATAATTACATAGTAAAATGATTATGAAACTGGAAAAAAATTTTCTTCTGGCCCTACTGCGAAGGAACATAACTTGATCGAATTAAAGAGAAACTTACTTCCTAAAAAATTAAACAAGATATGTGAGCCTTCTAAAAAGTAATACTTATTGCACAACACACGCATTTACACAAATGTATAAATATATCAATCTAGTCATCCGACTAATTATATGCTCACACAGCTAGTCACACAAATGACAATTCACCAGCACTCACAATCATTAACATCTTCATATAATCACATCACGTGGAAATTGGTTAGTGGCGTCACCGAAACCCCGATGAGCCGTCCTCCCACATGGCTCATCCACTCACGTGTGCACCAGGGAGCCGATCCCCCATACTGGCCGACCGGTCAAATCCTCACTTGACCAGCCCTCTCATTGTTTTTCCATTCCCTCTCTCTTTTTTTTTTTATACCAACAGGAGGCAACTCGGTGGTCTCCATCCAATCTAGATCATCAGGCGCTCACAACAGGAGGCCACCCTGCGGGCTGCGATCAAATCTAGACTGTCCGGTGCGCAACGACGAGAAGCCAACCTGTGGTTAACGGTACCGGTAACGGTAGGTGCACACGGGGGCGCCGATCTCCCATTTACCCGGCTAACGGTAATGGATCCATATAACGGTAATGGTAATCAGGATCCATATAATGGTAACGGTCTCACAAACCCATGGTGACCCACTTCATCCCAACTCCACACAAACAAAGCATAGCATCATCACAACACAATTAATCAAACATTGCAATTAAATGCAGACATATTGATCAGTTACATATCGGAATGCAATGTACGATTAGACATTCATACTCAAATGCAAACAAATAAATAAATAATGATAACAATAAACAGCAATGATAGAATAAATAATAATAATAATAAACAATAATAATAATGAAAATAAATAAGTAATTGAATAATTAAATAAATAATGATGATAATAAAATAATTAGAGCACTTTATTTATTGTGTATTAAGTTATAGAATTAATCTAAATAAACTTATTAATTATGTTATCGATTAAAACTAATCTAAGTTCTTATCGAAATTTCGGCAGCACCTCCCCTGAAAATTGGACTATCTACCTGCTCAAATATCACAATATTATTATATATTTATCAATCAATGCACACAGCCCATCCGTCGGGCAATCAATCAGCTATATTCCCATCCTCCTTTCAAAACAACTCAACCCGTCCACCATAATCTTATTTTTCAATCATTAGATCAATCAATTCAGATAGCCCACCAACTTCAAGCTACATATTTCATTCATCACACTTACATATATACTTCATAATTTCAACTAATTAACCTCCAAGCGTGATTCATTAATAGTGTTAATTGCCCTATAACTATTTACTTTAACTTACAACTTCTCCTAACAATATTTATTAAAATTCCTATATTAACTTACATAAAATTTAGTTAGGAATTTTTATCTCAATATTAAACCTTCTAATTATAATTATGGTTCATGTAATTTATTTGACAATGTTCTAAACTAATTTGCAATTACATTATTCTAAAATCCTAAACTAGTTAACAAATCATGTTCGCTATCCAAATACGCACACTAATCAATCTAATTTATTTACAAAGACTATAAATGTTCATATATTTTTAAGCTAATCCAATAACCTAATTTCTTGTTATTCAATTTAATCTATTTAATAACTCCATTAAATTCATTAATCAATTAATTTTTTATATACAAAAATTGAGAATTGAGTCTTAGGGCGTACCAATTGAGAACCAGGCGACGATTCCATAATCAGCGTGAAGGGAAGAGGATTCTATCTCTCGGGGCCTCGCCGGAATGTCGCCAGCCGGTCATCGGACCGCCGCCGCCAGCCGCCGTGCATGGTGGCCGGAAAATCAAATTTTGCACAGAAATTTGCGATTCGCACACCAAAATGCTTGAAATTATGCCAGGACCTCGATTATGTGACCAATTTGAGCTGAAGATGCCTCCTTCGGCCGGAAACCTCCTTCAAACCTTCGGCCGACCGCCACATTGAGTTCTTTCGATCCAAGCCACACTACAATGATTGACGCCATGGAATGGAAGTAGAGGAAGAAAGGAGATCTGTTGCGCCTAGATCGTTGCTTGAGATCGTCAGAAAACCAACTGGAGGCACGATTTGTGGTGGAGCGAAACTGTGACTCCTCTTGCAGTCGCTGTGCTTGCCAAAAACAAAGAAGTAGAGAGGAGAAGGGGGGCCTGAACAGTTGCGCTGGTGACACGACGGCGAGGAGGTGATCTCGATCAGCTTCAGTGGCTGGAACAGGGAGGAAATGAGGAGGAGGTCGCTACTCACGCTGGCGCTAGGAAGGAGAAGAAGAAAAAGGAGAAAAAAGGAAAGAAAGAAAGAACAAAAAATCTTGGAGCTTCTAGACCATTCCGATTCGATTCGAACCGGTTTGGTCTAATTTAATGATTTGGCTCGATTTTTCGCTTGATTCTCGGATTTTCCACTAGTTCTCAAGTTATTCGTGTGGTTTTCGAAAAATCAATTCGATTTCCGGGTCCGGTTCGATTTATTTGAGATTTTAATTAGATTCCGTAATATTTTCTCCATTAACTCAATAAAAATAAGAACATAAATATAAATAGTAACGATATTTGATGTTAGAATAATGAATTTATATATATTTTTAATAGCTTAATCACTGGTGTTTCATATTATGTCTTGAAAATTTTAACTGTTCTCAATTCGAAAATTCCGATGATATATTTGGGCTTAGGCCCAACTCGCAAACTTGGGCTCGAATTGAGATTGTTTGGTATTTATAGCCCATAGAGTTGAAAATGGAGATTTTTGATTTAATAAAAATTCGAAAGTTTTGAAAATAAAAATTCGGGGTATTTCAATCTCCCCCCTTAAGACAATTCGTCCTCGAATTAAAATCTAGTAGGAGAGAGTAAGAAAGGGGGGTACATAGGCAATTCAAAGTCATAAGAAATTACTTCCATCACTAGGGAGACAGCTCAAGAGTGGATAACATGAACCGAGGAAAGAAAATGGTCAGGTATTCTAATTGTAATTCTCTCGTCAACCATCCTATTTAGTGCCACCTAGCTAAAACTTACAAGAATTTGAGTTTATTACCTAAATCTCCAATCACTATCTTCAGACAGCTACTAAAATCTTTAGAAATCTTTCTTTGAATAAAATTGACAAATAAACCAGGTTTAACAAGAAAGTACATATCATATATCATAGATTTTTCTCAAAATTATGTAACTTCATTTGAAAATTTAAATTTTATTAGACATGCCTTTGTGAAGACCAAACATAATTTATAAAAGGCAAACAATTGTAATTATAATTTACTTACAATCATAAGAATTAACTCATCCAATTCACATATGTTATTTAATAAAACTCTTATTAATCAAAACTTTGAAAACTGGTTGATGTGCTTCAAAACTTTAGGCAAAATCGTCTGCAACTTCTGCTATCTATTATATCACAGGCTGCTTCGAAATAACTGTTTTTGTTTCTCATCTATGCAAATTTGATTGTCCTTATAATATCTTTACTATAGATTCGTTCATCTGTTATACAGCTCTTAAATCACTGCATCCCTTAACTATCTCACTCCTATAAAAATTTTTACTCCTTCCATTTAACCATCAATTTCTCTTTCTAGCGCTTGTTCCTTATGTCGCCTTAATACTCATCACGAAAATTTAACTTTCATAATAATATCTCTTAGTAATTCGCACTTCCGTTCACAACCTAAATCTCATTTGATAACCTTCCATTCTACTAATGTTGCATATTAATTTGTTAAGGATAAGAGAGTATTCTTATTAATTATTTTATCTACTAATCATCATTAATCGCGATCTATCTAACCACCAATAATTCAACTTAGCATTTATTACCTATCTTAAATATTCACCTTTATCTAATACCTATCAACACAGATTTTTCAATTAAATTTCGTTAATTCCCGACCTGATACAACCTTACCATCCAAATATTACATTAAGTTGATCTCAATAACTCCTCATTGTCCAGTTTATATTTACTATTAACCTCTCACTTCCTGTTCATAGCCTAGATTAGAATTTACAACCCACGGTTCTAACATTTTAATTAGAACCTTAATTAAACAAAAGTTCAATTCTCTATGTGGAATTATTAACTCAAGATTCGCATCTACTTATCACTACCTTACGTCAATTTCATATTCAACTTACCTATTTTATCTATCTTTAGTCAATCAATCTTTCCCTTATTCAAGTCTAGTAAGATATTTATAAATTCCTCAAGTTTTATCTTATCACTCACTCCTAATATATATATTACAATTTGTCACCTATTATGTCTTACCCTTAAATTATCCAAATTCATTTCTATTGTTATCTTTCTTACTTATACATTAAACAATCCCATACTCCAAATTTAGTAGCAACTCAACTTCTGTACCCAAAATTGCCTACTCGACCTTTCCAACATTCGTGTTTCTATCTTGACTGCAGACTACCTACTTACCTTTATCATTGTTATCATCATCATTACCACCCTTTTATCTTATCCCACCGGCCCTGTGATATAAATAGACAATTTTCAAAAATAATAAATTTTTGTTTTTTAAATTATTTATCACGACATAATTTAATTTAAAATCAAAATGGGGTGTCGAATTTAAATATCAAGTAAATAAAAGATAAAAATATAATAATAAAAAGGTTTATATTTTTGAATAAACTCTAAAGAAATTCAGTAGCTGTGTTGAAAACTAGGCACAAATTTCTAATTACCTTAAAGTTATTATTTATGTTCATGAGTCTACTATACCAATGAAAATCCTATTTATTCTCTACACTATCCTACCCACTGACAGGAATAGAGTTCACATGAAAAGTAGTGTACTCGGTGATCAGGCCAATCCACTACCACCAGGTATTACTCTATTCCCTAGCTTAAAGGTTGATACCAACTCCAGCCCCTATAGGTACTGCGATGGATTTATCTTATTGTCTACTGCTTTCACTTCAAACCTTGAATTACTTCTTCTATAGTCTATTGATCTACACAATAGGTGTGGATTTTCCCACCTCATAGGGTCTAGTGCGTCCACCATCCCTAGAGAGGAAAATCACAAGTTTCCTTCTTTATGTTGGTTACGGCCGATCCCAACATAAAGAAATTTCCTATACTCCACAGTTGTGTCCTAAAACCCTAACCTAAGCTCTGATACCAACTTTGTCACGACTCGATTCCATGGGCCGGACTGGCACTAGGGCCCAGGTAAGCTTAAGGCCCCCAAGGCCCGTAGTAAGCCTAAACACTAGAATCTATTATCTCGGTATAAATTTCAACATTCAGCCCATATGATTATGAAAAATAAACCTCAAGATTTTATTATTTCTCGGCCCAAGTTTATCTTCTACAACATTCCATAGTTCGGGCCCAATTTACAATACATTACATTTCTAATATGGGCTCATAGAATTACTTCGTCTATGTTAATACACGACTAAATATATGTAAATTCTACAACAGCGGAGTCACTAACTACTTGGTATACATATCTTTTTATACATATAATTACATAGTAAAATAATTATGAAACTGGAAAAAAATTTTCTTCTAGCCCTACTGCGAAGGAACATAACTTGATCGAATTAAAGAGAAACTTACTTCCTTAAAAATTAAACAAGATATGTGAGCCTTCTAAAAAGTAATACTTATTGCACAACACACGCATTCACACAAATGTATAAATATATCAATCTAAGCATCCGACTAATTATATGCTCACACAGCCAGTCACACAAATGACAATTCACCAGCACTCACAATCATTAACATCTTGATGTAATCACATCACGTGGAAATTGGTCAGTGGCGTCACCAAAACCCCGATGAGCTGTCCTCCCACATGGCTCATCCACTCACGTGTGCACCAGGGAGCCGATCCCTCATACTGGCCGACCGGTCTAATCCTCACTTGACTAGCCCTCTCATTGTTTTTCCATTCCCTCTCTTTTTTTTTTTTATACCAACAGGAGGCAACCCGATGGTCTCCATCCAATCTAGATCATCAGGCGCTCACAACAGGAGGCCACCCTGCGGGCTGCGATCAAATCTAGACTGTCCGATGCGCAAGGACGAGAAGCCAACCTGTGGTTAACAGTACCGGTAACGGTAGGTGCACACGGGGGCGCCGATCTCCCATTTACCCGGCTAACAGTAATGGATCCATATAACGGTAACGGTAATCAGGATCCATATAACGGTAACGGTCTAACAAACTCATGGTGACCCACTTCATCCCAACTCCACACAAACAAAGCATAGCATCATCACAACACAATTAATCAAACATTGCAATTAAATGCAGACATATTGATCAGTTACATATCGAAATGCAATGTACGATTAGACATTCATACTCGAATGCAAACAAATAAATATATAATGATAATAATAAACAGCAACGATATAATAAATAATAATAATAATAATAAACAATAATAATAATGAAAATAAATAAGTAATTGAATAATTAAATAAATAATGATGATAATAAAATAATTAGAGCACTTTATTTATTGTGTATTAAGTTATAGAATTAATCTAAATAAACTTATTAATTATGTTATCGATTAAAACTAATCTAAGTTCTTATCGAAATTTCGGCAGCACCTCCCCTGAAAATTGGACTATCTACCTGCTCAAATATCACAATATTATTATATATTTATCAATCAATGCACACAGCCCATCCGTCGGGCAATCAATCAGCTATATTCCCATCCTCCTTTCAAAACAACTCAACCCGTCTGCCATAATCTTATTTTTCAATCATTAGATCAATCAATTCAGATAGCCCACCAACTTCAAGCTACATATTTCATTCATCACACTTACATATATACTTCATAATTTCAACTAATTAACCTCCAAGCGTGAGTCATTAATAGTGTTAATTGCCCTATAACTATTTACTTTAACTTACAACTTCTCCTAACAATATTTATTAAAATTCCTATATTAACTTACATAAAATTTAGTTAGGAATTTTTATCTCAATATTAAACCTTCTAATTATAATTATGGTTCATGTAATTTATTTGACAATGTTCTAAACTAATTTGCAATTACATTATTCTAAAATCCTAAACTAGTTAACAAATCATGTTCGCTATCCAAATACGCACACTAATCAATCTAATTTATTTACAAAGAATATAAATGTTCATGTATTTTTAAGCTAATCCAATAACCTAATTTCTTGTTATTCAATTTAATCTATTTAATAACTCCATTAAATTCATTAATCAATTAATTTTTTATATACAAAAATTGAGAATTGAGTCTTAGGGCGTACCAATTTTGCACAGAAATTTACGATTCGCACACCAAAATGCTCGAAATTATGCCAGGACCTCGATTATATGACCAATTTGAGCTGAAGATGCCTCCTTTGGCTGGAAACCTCCTTCAAACCTTCGGCCGACCGCCACATTGAGTTCTTTCGATCCAAGCCACACTACAATGATTGACGCCACGGAATGGAAGTAGAGGAAGAAAGGAGATCTGTTGCGCCTAGATCGTTGCTTGAGATCGTCAGAAAACCAACTGGAGGCGCGATTTGCGGTGGAGCGAAACTGCGACTCCTCTTGCAGTCGCTGTGCTTGCCAAAAATAAAGAAGTAGAGAGGAGAAGGGAGGCCTGAACAGTTGCGCTGGTGACGCGACGGTGAGGAGGTGATCTCGATCAGCTCCAGTGGCCGGAACAGGGAGGAAAGGAGGAGGAGGTCGCTACTCACGCTGGCGCCAGGAAGGAGAAGAAGAAAAAGGAGAAAAAAGGAAAGAAAGAAAGAAAAAAAAATCTTGAAGCTTCTAGACCATTCCGGTTCAATTCGAACCGGTTTGGTCTAATTTAATGATTTGGCTCGATTTTTCGCTTAATTCTCGGATTTTCCACTAGTTCTCAAGTTATTCGTGTGGTTTTCGAAAAATCAATTCGATTTTCGGGTCCGGTTCGATTTATTTGATTATTTTAATTAGATTCCGTAACATTTTCGCCATTAACTCAATAAAAATAAGAACATAAATATAAATAGTAATGATATTTGATGTTAGAATAATTAATTTCTATATATTTTTAATAGCTTAATCGCTGGTGTTTCATATTATGTCTTGAAAATTTTAACTGTTCTCAATTCGAAAATTCCGATGATATATTTGGGCTTAGGCCCAACTCACAAACTTGGGCTCGAATTGAGATTGTTTGGTATTTATAGCCCATATAGTTGAAAATCGAGATTTTTGATTTAATAAAAATTCGAAAGTTTCGAAAATAAAAATTCGGGGTATTTCAAAATCTCAGTTTCAATAATAAATAATTACTCAAAAAGTTGTACTATTACGAAATCATGGTTAATGGTATAAACTCTATCAGGTTCGAGTTTAGTTTAGTTTCAAAACCAGCTATTCTTATCTAAGATTTAAACTACTGAAATTCATAATGTTTGTTCAATCGTTACCAGCAAATGAAATCTTGACATCTGCATCCTCTACTTCTCATAAACATTATGAAAAGCTAAGAACCCGTTGTGTATTTGTCTTTGTCATCGACTCATTGTCGTTTTTGCTTTGCCTTTATCTTTGTTGTTTTTGTTAGTAATGGATTGGAGGCTATTTAACGTGTTGATCTAATACCAATTCCAAATAAATTTGTCACTTTCAATTAGTATCTATATCATTATATATATATATAAAGGAAAAATATTTTATTTTTCTATATGCTAATGTGGCATTTTCTTAAGAAAGTGAAACCACTAATATTTATGTTGGCTCAAGGGTCAATTTCTAATCTCGGATTTTGATGATTAAAAACAAATAAATTTAAATTATGTCTTTTGTGCTAATATTATTTTATGCAGGGAAATCGTACAAGGCAAATCCTACATTGTGTAAAGATATCCGAAGACCTTAGTGCTTAAGTTTTTATCTAGGATACTTTGTAGGATAGAGAGAAAATCCATATATGAGCACATAAATTAATTTTTCTCTCAAAAATATTTTTCAGAAATTAGATTTTCCAAAATAAATTCTTTTATTTCTTTTCGAAAAATATCGAAATGATTTAATTTCCTAAAACTAAAGAGATTACGTCTCTAAATGTTTTTGGTAATAAATCATATACTTTACTTTTCGGAAACATTTTTTTAAAAATCTAAAGTACTTCAATTTATTCTCTTACCTTAAAATGAAGGGAGAAATCTTTTCGTTTTTAGTAAGAACATCTTTCCGTAAAAATATTTTCCAAAACAAAATGCTGCCGAAAATCTTTTGTTTAAAGGAAAGCAAAATCGTGTTTTATTCTCTTACCAAAAAGGATAAAATAAATTTTTGGTAACAAAGATTTTCGTATCTTCTAATAAGGAAAGAAGATATTCTGATTTCAAAATAAAATATTCTCTTTCCAAAGGCGACAGCTTCTTAGCTCTCTATATAAAGGAATTCTTCACTCTTGAAACGTGGTGAAGTAAGAGTTTTTTTTTTTTTTAAGAGTATTATCTCATTGATCAAATCCTTTTCTCTCAAAACTTACTCTCTACCCCCATTTTTCTTTTCATCTTTACACTTAACGTTTTTATCTTTAAAGAGAAAAGAATTTTTACAACTACTTTTGAAAAACAGTTCTGTATGCTAAACGATTTTCTAATCTGATAAACTGTTTTTCCTGTGTTTATATGTGCATTTCTTTCTGTCTATTTAGATTGTGTGATCTATAGTAGACAGCTTTTTAATTGATAAACATTTGTGTAATAGCTTAGGTTAGAAGTTATTGTGAAAGAGGTTATCAAGTGACCTTCTCCTTGTGTGAGATTCTAATGTCTTGAATTGAGTTTCTATACTCTGCCAAAAACAGAAAGGGTTGAGGTTAACTAAAACCTTTGAAAAATCTAGTGGGATAAAAGGGTAGATCTAGGTGTTGAACTATTGCCTTGTACTGTTGGTTTGTCTCTTACCCTTGAAAAGAGAAAACATAGTTGAGGATCTCAAGATGCGTCTTGGGGAGTGGATGTAGGCGAGTTAGTGCCGAACCACTATAAATCACTGTGTTAATCTTTCAATTTCTGAAGTTTGCATGATACTGCTTTTATTACACTTCTGTTTAATTTTTAGAAATGCTAAAGTTGAAAATGAATTTGTTGTTCTAAAACGGTAATAAGTCTTATCTTTTCTGAACATTAGAACTCTGGAATTCTAATAAGTGAATATACCATGTTCTAATTGTTGTTCTATTCACAGTATATCTCACTGCTTGGGTCTCTAATTAATTTTCTAAACTTTATGAGGAAGTTCTAATCACGATAGCTTTCCGTCATGAAGTTGTTCTGATTCTTGATTAAGGCTCTCTGAAGAAGTTCTGAAGTCAATAACTGTCTTTCACATAGCTTTATATGATTTTCTAAACTTTATGAGGAAGTTCTAATTTCAATAGCTTTCCTTCATAAAGATGCTCTAATATTGAATAAATCAGTGTGAAGCTGTTCTAATCTATAGCTGCACTTTGCACAGACTTTCTATCTTTTATAAATAGAACATTGTGAGGTGTTTCTAATCCATGTTCTATTCTCACAAAGTTCTATATTTTTCCGCTGCACTTAGAATTCTATATTTTGTTTAGAATTTCTAAAATTTGTATCTGAGTTTAGAAAACCCAATTCACGCCCCCTCTTGGGTTGTGCCATACATATACGGGACCCACAATCTGGTATCAGAGCTTTGGCTCTTGACTTACCGAAGCTTAACCGCTTAAGAGATAAGATCCCATCGCAACCCCACTTCCTCTTTTCTCTTTAGAAGAACAATCTGTTTCTAGACCTCCTTTGTTCAATGGCTCTAATTACTCTTACTGGAAAACTAGAATGGAAAATTTCATGAAATCAGTTAATATAAACTGCTGGAAGAATGTTATCACTGGTCCTCGTATTCCGATGAAAACTATAGGAGATGAGTTAGTTAGAAAAACAGAAGAAGAATATACAGATGCTGATTGGAATGACATTGCTATAAATGCAAAAGCCATTAATATTCTTCATTGTGCCTTAGATGCAACTGAATACAACAAAGTGTCTGGATGTAAATCTGCAACAGAGGTATGGGAAAAACTTAAAGTCACCTATGAGGGTACAGATAGAGTAAAAGAATCAAGAATAAATATACTTTGGAGAGAATATGAAATGTTTAGTATGAAAGAAGGAGAAACTATTGCAGAATTAAATTCTAGATTTACTAATATAGTTAATCCTTTGAGAACTCTCGGTAAGGAAATTTCAGAAGATGAGCTTGTTAAGAAAATCCTTAGAATTCTACCTAGAAAATGGGATTCTATAGGAACTGTCATGAATTACAAAGAGACTCCCGTCACTTATGATTATCTTATAGGAGCTCTTGTTTCAGAAGAAATGCAATCTTCTTTGACAACAGAAGATAAGAAAAAGAAAGGACTGGCCTTGAGGGTAGATTCTAGTGAAGAAAGTTCTTCTGATCTTGATAGTGATGATTTAGCACTTGTTGCTAAAAGATTTAAAAAGTTCTATAGAAAGAGTGGAAGGCCGCAGAAAAAGTTTAACAAAAAGAACTTTCCACCCAAAAGTAGTAACTTGCCTAAGAAAGAACCTTCTGAAGTGGTTTGTTATGAATGCAACAAACCTGGACATATCAAGCCTAATTGTCCTAAACTAAAAAAGAAGTCAACAAAAGAGAAGCTGAAGCAGGCCTTTGTAGCTGCATGGAGTGATTCAGACAATTCTAATTCTGAAAGCCACAGTGATCAAGAAGAGATTGCTAATATCTGTTTAATGGCTACCATTGATTCTGACTCTAAAGAAATCAGCACTCTGACTTTAACACAGAAAGCTGGAGTCAACGAAACAAATGCAACGATCCATGAGAATGATGAAAGCACTGTAAGTATTTCTGAACTTGAATCAGAAAATGATCTTCTAAATACTTACAATAATCTTTGCAATGAGTTTGAAAAACTTGTTAAGAAGCATAAAATTCTAAAGAAAGATTTCAGAAAATTAAAATCTGAAAGTAATCATTTAAAAGATGCTTTTTATCAAGAAGTTACATGCAAAGATCTTATTATAGAAATCAAAGATCTTAAAAGTTGTAATAATCGATTTTCTGAAAATCTGACACATCTTGAAGAGAAATGTAAAAATCTAAATTCTGAAAATGAATCTTTGAAAACTGAGATTAGAATTCTAAAATCAATTTCAGAATCGTTTTCTAAAGAGAAGACAAGTTCTAGCTATGATAGCATTTCTAAACTAAAACGTGTTTCTAATCAGAAAAATGCTGTTTCTAATGTTGTGACTTTAGAACATCAAAGTTTCAACAAAAAGAAAAATCATAGTGCACTGTTACCACTAACCCTCTAGGACCCAATATGAGTTGGGTACCTAAATCTGCTTGATTTTTTCAGGTGTGCCTAAGGAGCGAGCTGAAAACAGAGATGTGGTACATGGACTGCACTTGCTCTAGGCATATGACTGGTGATAGAAAGAAGTTCACCAGATTAGAAAAGAAAAAGGGAGGTACAGTAAGCTTTGGAGACAAAGCAAAAGGTAAAATCGTTGGTATTGGTGTGGTAGGTTCTAATCCTTCAATAGAAGATGTATGCTTAGTAGAAGGATTACACTATAACTTGTTGAGTGTAAGTCAGTTTTGTGATAAAAATATAAGAGTGATCTTTGAACCTTATCATTGTGAAGTTCAAAACATGCATGATAATAAAACCTTATTCGTTGGAAAAAGGTTTGGAAACATATACCTAGTAGATCTCTCTGATATGCATAACCAGGATATCTGTTTAGTTTCTATTGATAATTCTAGTTGGTTATGGCATAGAAGACTTGGACATGCAAGCATGCACCTTATTTCTAAACTGTCAAAGAAAGATTTGGTTCATGGTTTGCCAAAGTTGAAATTTGAAAAAGATCACATTTGTGATACTTGTCAAATGGGCAAACAAACCAGAACTTCTTTTAAATCCAAGGGTATTGTTTCTACTTCTAGACCTTAAGAATTGCTACACCTTGATTTATTTGGTCCAATTACTCTTTCTAGTCTTGGAGGAAAATTCTATGCATTTGTTATTGTAGATGATTACTCTAGATTCACCTGGACACTCTTCCTTAGAAATAAGGATGAGTCATATGACATGTTTGTTCATCTTTGCAAGAGAATACAAAACGAGAAAGGATACAACATCACGGCAATTAGAAGTGATCATGGAGGAGAATTTGAAAATCAGAAATTCGATGCTTTTTGCAACGAGACAGGAATCTTCCATAACTTCTCAACACCTAGAACACCTCAACAAAATGGAGTAGTGGAATGCAAGAATAGAACACTTCAAGAAATGGCCAGAACCATGCTAAGTGATTCTAAACTACCAAAGTATTTCTGGGCAGAAGCAGATAACACTGCCTGTTATATTCTAAACAGGGCTTTGGTAAGATCTAAACTTAAAAAGACTCCATATGAGCTATACAAAGGTAGAAAACCAAATATTGGTTATTTTCATATCTTCGGGTGCAAATGCTTTATTCTAGATAACAAGAAAAATCATCTTGCTAAATTTGATGCTAAATCTTATGAAGGGATTTTTCTGGGATATTCTAATAATAGTAAAGCATATAGAGTATTTAATAAAAAGACTCTAGTTGTAGAAGAATCTATTCATGTTGTGTTTGATGAAACTGACTCTACTTCTAGAACATTAGAAAGTGATGATGTTGTAGATTCTAATCCTGAAAAGCAGAATGAGCAATCAGAACAACTAGAACAGCCAGAAAGCGATCAGAACATCAACAGTCCTGAACCAGAAATAGAACATGAAGATCAGAACATTGTTGAAAGTCAAATGCCAGAAACAGAAAATGAAGATTCTCAATTACCAAAAGAATGGCGATTTCATAAGTATCATCCTCAAGAAGATATTATGGATAACCCCTCGGAAAGGATGATGACTAGAACTCAACTTAGAAGATATTTTGGTAATGTTGCTTTCGTTTCTCAATTAGAACCTAAAAATTTAGAAGATGCTCAAAATGATGAAAGTTGGATTCTTGCTATGCAAGAAGAGCTGAATCAATTTGAGATAAACCAAGTTTGGAAACTTGTTTCTAGACCTAAAAACCATTCTGTTATTGGGACAAAATGGGTGTTTAGAAATAAGCTTAATGAACATGGTAACGTTGTGAGAAATAAAGCAAGATTAGTGGCTCAAGGGTACAACCAAGAAGAAGGCATCGATTTTGATGAAACTTTTGCCCCGGTTGCTAGACTTGAGGCCATTAGAATGCTTTGTGCATTTGCATGCTTTAAAAACTTCATGTTGTATCAAATGGATGTGAAAAGTGCTTTTCTAAACGGTTTTCTAAATGAAGAAGTGTATGTAGAACAACCTCCTGGCTTTGAAATTTTTGATAAACCTAATCATGTTTACAAACTTACTAAAGCTCTATATGGTTTAAAGCAAGCTCCTAGAGCTTGGTATGAAAGATTGAGTAAGTTTCTATTAGAAAATGGTTTTTCAAGAGGAAAGGTTGATACAACACTGTTTATTAAAAATAAATCACATGACATTCTAGTTGTACAAATCTATGTTGATGACATAATCTTTGGTTCTACTAATGATTTTCTTTGTAAGGAATTTTCTAAGATTATGCAGGGTGAGTTCGAAATGAGTATGATGGGAGAATTAAACTTCTTCCTTGGACTTCAAATCAAACAGTGTGAGAATGGAATTTTCATTAATCAAGAAAAATACTAGAGAGTTGTTGAAACAATTCTATATTCTAAAATAGAAGACTTGCTATGTTCTAATTTTTGCTTTGTGTGAAAAACGATTTTTGTCTAAAACGCACATTGCCCTGATCTGACTTTCTAATGTCATTATCAGAATCTTGATTTAGACTAAATCCAAAAACAGTTAATTTATTATGTGTGTTTTATTATGTTTTTTGTCTTTAGTGCTTTGGCGGTTTTTATTGTTTTATTTCTTTTATTTTTTTTTATTTCTTTTGTCTTATTTGTCGTTTTGAATTCCATTTAAAAAAAACTGCTCTTTATTTTTTTTCTTCCGCCACTTAAGTGTCTTTATTCTCTATTAACTGCTTCGTATCCTCTCTATCGTCTTTTTGCTAACCAAAAACCCTAAGTTGTTCTGAGTTTTGAGATTTGCTACAATGGCCGAATCTAGTTCAAACTCTTCATCCGACTCTCTAATTGAGCAAAAGCTTCAACTCTTGAAAAATCTCTCAAAGAAATATGAACAGAAGGAGTCGAAAGAGAAAAAGGCAGAAGAGGAAACAAAGAAAAGAAAAATCGAAACTGCTCCATCACAGAAACAGGTAGCTAGAGCTCATGATAAAGGTAAATTAGTTCTTTCAACTTATCCTCTCATGCGTTCATATGTTATAGATTGGAACTTCTTTGGTAGTGATGAATTTGAGTTTAAGGAACTCTTTGAGTTCCAAGGCTGGATGAACTTTCTTTCTTTGAATAAACTATGCTATGAGAGTTTGGTTAAGGAATTTTATGGCTCTTTGAAAGTTAATGGGACAGAGTCGATCTCTGTCAAGCTTCAGGGTGAGACCAAAGAATTATCGTACGCTGATTTAGGGAAAATTTTTTATGTACCGAATGCTGGGTCTAGGGTGACCAAAATTAAGGACGTGTCTAGGGTTAGAAATTATAAAAAGGAAGATTTTGTGAAAAAGATTTCTGCAGACAAACAGAGCACAATAGAATGCTCTAACTTGACAGACAGCATGAAATGGTTGTACAAGCTCATTGTGCACTACATTTACCCCAAGAGTGCTTCACTCACTTATGTGAACCAAGTAGAGCTGTGTATAATGTGGCACATAGTTGAGAAGAAACCCCTCAATCTATGTCACATTATTTTTTATAAGTTGCAGAACAATCCCAAAAAGCTGCCCTACGGTATGATTCTTACCCCAGTATTTGAGTTTCTGGATGTTGATCTAGATGAGAATGTTGGTCATTCTGTTTCTGTCACGACCCAATTCCATGGGCCGGACCGGCACTAGGGCCCAGGTAAGCTTAAGGCCCCGAGGCCCGTAGCAAGCCTGAAACACTAAAAATTTACTATCTCAATATAATTTTAAACATTCAGCCCATATTTATAGGAAAATAAACCTCAAGATTTTATTAAATCTCGGCCCAAATTTATCAGCTACAACATTCCACAGTTCGGGCCCAATTAACAATACATCACATTTATAATATGGGCTCACATAATTATTTCATCCATAATAATAAACGACTAAAAGTATACAAATCCTACAACTGCGGAGTCACTAACTGTTTGATATACATAGCCTTTTATACATACAGTTACATAGTAAAATAATTATGGAACTATGGAAAATTTCTTTAGTGCCCTGCGTCGAAGAAACATAACCTAAATCGAATTAAAGAGAAACTTACTTCCTGAAAAATTAAACAAGACATGTGAGTTTTCTAAAGAGTAATAATTATTGCACAACACACGCAGTCACACAAATGTGTAAACATATCAATCTAGTCATCCAACTAGTTATATGCTCACGCAGCCAGTCACACAATGGCACATCACCAGCACTCACAATCATTAACATCTTCATATAATCACATCACGTGGAAATTAGTCAGTGGAGTCACCGAAACCCCCGATGAGCCGTCCTCCCACATGGCTCATCCACTCACATGTGCACTAGGGAGCCGATCCCCCATACTGGCCGACCGGTCTAACCCTCACTTGACCAGCCCTCTCATTGTTTTTCCATTCTCTCTTTTCTTTTTCATACCAACAGGAGGCAACCCGGTGGTCTCCATCCAATCTAGATCATCAAGCGCTCACAACAGGAGGCCACCCTGCGGGCTGCGATCAAATCTAGACTGTCCGGTGCGCAACGACGAGAAGCCAACATGTTGTTAACGGTAACGGTAACAGTAGGTGCACACAGGGGCGTCGATCTCCCATTTACCCAGCTAACGGTAATGGATCCATATAACGGTAACGGTATATAACGGTAACGGTAATCAGGATCCATATAACGGTAACGGTCTCACAAACCCATGGTGACCCACTTCATCCCAACTCCACACAAACAAAGCATAGCATTATCACAACACAATTAATCAAACATTGCAATTAAATGCAGACATATTGATCAGTTACATATCGGAATGCAATGCATGATTAGACATTCATACTCAAATGCAAACAAATAAATAAATAATATTAACAATAAACAACAACAATAAAATAAATAATAATAATAAACAATAATAATGAAAATAAATAAATAATTGAATAATTAATGGATAATAATGATAATAAATAAATAATTAGAGCACTTTATTTATTATGTATCAAATTATAGAATTTGCCTAAATGAGCTTATTTATTATGTTATTAATTAAAACTGATCTAGGTTCTATCGAAATTTCGACAGCGTCTCCCCTAAAAATAGGATTATCTGCCTGTTTAAATGTCACAATAACATTATATATATTTATCAATCAATACACACAGCCCATCCGTCGGGCAATCAATCAATTTAAAACCCCATCCTCCTTCCAAAACAACAATGTCAACACTCAACCATTAATTTACAATAATCATGTTCCAATGATAATGACGATCACTATTTACTTCATATAATTATAACTAGCTTCTATAGCTAATTACCAAACAAATGAAAGCTTTAATATATATATAATCGAATAAAACTTATATCATCAAGTTAATTTCAATTACTTTCACTTGATAGTTTCGTAGTGTCTAACTATTATAGTACTCTTTATCAAGCTGCCATTTCTTCATTCTTGCTTAAAGATAATAACCACATATTTATACCCTTTGTTAAATTTTATATTAGCCAATACGAACAAATGCTTCTATTAAATTAAAATCTAAATAATACATCTACTAAGAGATCTAACTTACAACTTAAAATATACCGATTAACTATTCCTAGCAAGAATTAAACCTACTATTTCAAATATTTCAATTTATCTTTCGCGTTTGGATTCATAACAATCATTCTGAATGTTTCGCAGTCATAAGTTCAAAATTAAATGTATTTACCTATCAAGGTTCTCTAACAAGAATCATAATAATTTTAACTAGGCCTATTCGGTCACTCCTATTTTCAACATAAAATTAAAACTCCTCTTATCCCAATACATGTCAATTTCCATGCTTAGAAAACATTAAAAAATCCATATAAAGCTATAAAATTCAAATGAGACAAATAATCACAATTAAATTCAGACCCAAATCAAATTGACTTAAGCCATTTTCTAATAGAATTAAGCATTACTTCAGCTTTGATTACTAAAGATTACTATTAACTAATATATTGAAGCTTAATAACTAAAAGATCCACAAGGAGATGGATTCCTATCTTAAACATTACTTTTGTATAACTAATTCATTCTTAGGTATTATTCATGTAATTATTTAGCTAATATCCTTGATTAACTAATGTTAAGGCATAATATCCTTAATTAACCAATTTTCTACAGTCTTATACTTTCTAAGCCTAATTATAAATTCAAGTCAAACAATAGTTTGAATATCAATCAATGTCAGATTACAAATCTAATAATATAGTCATACTCTGCGGGTTGAGTGCAAAATTCTACCTATTTAGCACTTTCTGGTCACCGGAAACATCCACCATCGCCACAGGCCACGGTGGCCGGACGGCCAGCAGGCCTGAGATCAAACAACAATATACTGAAAATAAAGAATGCTTCCTGTAAAGTTCGATTTTGAGATCAATATCTACAAAATATGGCAATTAATTACTAAAACCCCAAATTTTATCAATTGACAAAACCCAAATCTTCAATCATCTCAAATGTCTCATTCAAATTCAGTTTGTCCATTAATTATTTATCTAAAGATAACAAGAAGGCATTTTGGACTCACCTTACTAACGGGGGATCGCAGAAAAACGATGAGGTCGCCGGAAATCGAGCAGGAGACGCGATCTAGCGGTGGAGCAAAACTGCGACTTCTGCCATTGCTGCGCTCTCCAGAGAGGAGGAGGAGGAGGCTTGAGCATCTGCGACGGTGACGCGACGGCGAGGTGGCGCTGGTTCTGGTTATCGGAAAAACGAGAGGAGGAGAGGCAGTGAGGTCGCCACGCGCCGAAGAAGAAGAAGAGAAAGAAAAATAAAGAAAGAAGAAAGGCGGTTTCTAGCAAATTCTAGGCCATTCCGGTTCGATTCAAACTGGTTTGGTCTGTTTCAACGATTTGGCTTGATTTTGCTCGGTTTGCAAGTTTTTTTCACTTGGTTTTCAGGTTATTCGTGTGGTTTTCCAAAAATCAATTTGATTTCCGGGTCCAGTTCCATTTATTTCGATTGTTTTAGTTAGGTTCCGTAACTTTTTCTCCGTTTACTCAATAATAATAATAATATTAATATTAATAGTAACAATATTTGATTTTTAGGATAATTAATTTATATATATTCATAATAGGTTAAATTACAGGGTTTCGTATTATTTCTCAAAAATCTTATCTGTTTACGATTCAAAATTTTCGACATTTTTATTTGGGCTTGGGCCCTACTCGTAAAACTTTGGGCTCAAATTAGAATCGCTTGATCTTACCAACCCATACTATCAAAAATTCAAATTTTTGATATAATAAAAATTCCAAAGTTCTGAAAATAAAAATTCGAGGTATTTCAGTTTCCAAGTTGGATAGCGGGTCTTTGAAAATGAAGGATGAGGAAGGAGGAGAAGAGAAAGAAAAAGAAGAAAAGAAAAAGAAGGAAGAAAAGAGAGAAGAAGAAACTGGAAAAGAAAAGAAAGTAAAAAGGGAAGTTGGAAAAACAAAGAAAGAAAAGTCATGAAGGACAAAGAGATAAAAGAAGAGACTGAGAAGAAGAGAAAAGAAAAAGGAAAAGCAAAGTTAAGTGAAATAGAAGAAGAAGAAAAGAAATCAGAAGAGAAAGTAAGAGAAGAGGAAAAGAAGACAGAAGAAAAGGCAGAAGAAGAGAAAGAAGAAACAGAAGAAGAAGAGAAATTAGAAGAAGAGAGAAAAGAGGAAACTGAAAAGGAGAGTGCTGCATGGAAAGAAGAATTAGAAAAAGAAGAATTAGAAAAAGAAGAAACAGAAAAGAAGAAAGAGCCTGAAAAGATAGAAAAAGGGAAGAAAGTAGAGGAAGATAGTGATGCTGAAACTGAAAGGCTAGAAATTAGTGATGAAGAGAAGACTACTGAGGATAAGACAAAGCAAGAATCTGAGTTGTTGTCAGCTCAAAGAAGTAGGGACGCTATGCTGAGAAAAATAGAGAAGGAGCTAATAGAAGAACACAACAAAGAGCTTGATGAGGCAATACAGCATTGCCAGACTGTGATTGGACAAAATCAGTCTCTCATTAAGACTTTGGAAAGAATGAAGGACATAAATACAAGGAAGTTAGCTACTCTCAGAGTGAAAGGAACACCCTACATCCCCTCCTCAAAGAAGCCAAAGAACGTGAAGCACACTGCAGGAAAGCATAGGACTCACGGAAGAAAGCCTCCACTACATCCATCTTCTAAAAGGCCAGAAAGTTCTTCTGAGACTGCTCCAGCTCAGAATTTGAGGAGTTCTAAGAGACTTAGAACTGGCTCTAAGCCTCTCTGATTTGTTTCTTATATGTTCTGAACAATTTATTTTTGTTTTATCTTCGTAGGATTATATTTTTGGAACTGTTTATTTTTCTTTATTTTTGCTGTGATTTTGTCTAACCCTTTCGTATGATGACAAAAAGGAGGAGAACGCAGGTATTTTGGTGGTACTTTGAATACTTTTGGTACGTACTTGGTAACCAAAGTACTTATATCTTAGTGGTTATCTGTGTGCTTATATTTTCTAATTTGTATGTTTATCGTTTTCTAATATGGTCTATTTTGGTGAGCTATATTTTCTATATGATAAGCTGTGTGATTTTAGAACTTAGATTCTTATTCTAACGACTGTTTTGCAGGTTGGACATAAGATCCTTTGTTCTATTTCTAATATCAATTTCTATTCTTTTGCTCTGACCATATGTTCTGTTTATTAGAACTTAGAACATCTTGTCAATCTCTGCTAGTTCTAATATATATATGCTCTGATTATTAGATTTTAGAATATCTTGCCTATGTTTTGCTTGTTCTAAAATTAGTTTCTAAAAGGCCTCCCTAGTTCTAAATTTTCACAAAATAGTTTTATTACATCTATTCAGGGGGAGCAAAATACTTGTTCTAATTTGCTTTACATTAAGATCATTTGGCATGATTAGAACTTATATGCATAAAATTTAGGGGGAGCACATGCTTTTATGTTTGCTAAATTTATTGGTTTTGTCATCATCAAAAAGGGGGAGATTGTTGGCTCAAGGGTCAATTTCTAATCTCAGATTTTGATGATTAAAAACAAATAAATTTAAATTATGTCTTTTGTGCTAATATTATTTTATGCAGAGAAATCGTACAAGGCAAGTCCTACATTATGTGAAGATATCCAAAGACCTTAGTGCTTAGGTTTTTATCTAGGATACTTTGTAGGATAGAGAGAAAATCCATATATGAGCACATAAATTAATTTTTCTCTCAAAAATATTTTTCAGAAATTAGATTTTCCAAAATAAATTCTTTTATTTCTTTCCGAAAAATATCAAAATGATTTAATTTCCTAAAACTAAAGAGATTACGTCTCTAAATGTTTTTGGTAATAAATCATATACTTTACTTTTCGAAAACATTTTTTTGAAAATCTAAAGTACTTCAATTTATTCTCTTACCTTAAAATGAAGGGAGAAATCTTTTCGTTTTTAGTAAGAACATCTTTCCGTAAAAATATTTTCCAAAACAAAATGCTGTCAAAAATCTTTTGTTTAAAGGAAAGTAAAATCGTGTTTTATTCTCTTACCAAAAAGGATAAAATAAATTTTTGGTAACAAAGATTTTCGTATCTTCTAATAAGGAAAGAAGATATTCTGATTTCAAAATAAAATATTCTCTTTCCAAAGACGACAGCTTCTTAGCTCTCTATATAAAGGAATTCTTCACTCTTGAAACGTGGTGAAGTAACAGTTTTTGTTTTAAGAGCATTATCTCATTGATCAAATCCTTTTCTCTCAAAACTTACTCTCTACCCCCATTTTTCTTTTCATCTTTACACTTAACGTTTTTATCTTTAAGTGAAAAGAATTTTTACAACTATTTTTGAAAAACAGTTCTGTGCTCTAAACGATTTTCTAATCTGATAAATTGTTTTTCCTATGCTTATATGTGCATTTCTTTCTGTCTATTTAGATTGTGTAATCTATAGTAGACAGGTTTTTAATTGATAAACATTTGTGTAATAGCTTAGGTTAGAAGCTATTGTGAAAGAGGTTATCAAGCGACCTTCTCCTTGTGTGAGATTCTAATGTCTTGAATTGAGTTTCTGTACTCTACCAAAAACAGAAAGGGTTGAGGTTAACTAGAACCTTTGGAAAATCTAGTGGGATAAAAGGGTAGATCTAGGTGTTGATCTATTGCCTTGTACTGTTGGTTTGTCTCTTACCCTTGAAAAGAGATAACAAAGATGCGTCTTGGGGAGTGGATGTAGGCGAGTTAGTGCCAAACCACTATAAATCACTGTGTTAATCTTTCAATTTCTGAAGTTTGCATGATACTGCTTTTATTACACTTCTGTTTAATTTTTAGAAATGCTAAAGTTGAAAATGAATTTGTTGTTCTAAAACGGTAATAAGTCTTATCTTTTCTGAACATTAGAACTCTGAAATTCTAATAAGTGAATATACCATGTTCTAACTGTTGTTCTATTCACAGTATATCTCACTGCTTGGGTCTCTAATTAATTTTCTAAACTTTATGAGGAAGTTCTAATCACGATAGCTTTCCGTCATAAAGTTGTTCTGATTCTTGATTAAGGCTCTCTGAAGAAGTTCTGAAGTCAATAACTGTCTTTCACATAGCTTTATATGATTTTCTAAATTTTATGAGGAAGTTCTAATTTCAATAGCTTTCCTTCATAAAGATGCTCTAATATTGAATAAGTCAGTGTGAAGCTGTTCTAATCTATAGCTGCACTTTGCACAGACTTTCTATCTTTTATAAATAGAACATTGTGAGGTATTTCTAATCCATATTTTATTCTCACAAAGTTTTGTATTTTTCCGCTGCACTTAGAATTCTATATTTTGTTTAGAATTTCTAAAATTTGTATCTGAGTTTAGAAAACCCAATTCACCCCCCTCTTGGGTTGTGCCATACATATACGGGACCCACAATTTAAGTATTGTGATTTATCTTTTTTATGAATTTTTTGAGCATCTTTTTTTTATCCACTTTTTCTTTCCCATCATTTACTTTTCAATAATTAATTGTCTTTTCATTTTTATAAAGATTTTTATTAGTTTTTAAATTCAAATCAAATATGCTATTTGTTTCTTTAGTAGAAATCAAATATGTGATAGAAAAACAATACAATGTCTAAAACTTTAAATTTTCATAATTTACAAATATAAAAACAATTATTTTTATGTAATCTAAACTTCAAATCAAATATAGTATGTTTAAAATTTTAATAATTTGAAAAATGTTAAAAAACCATGTATTTCAAAAATACATGTTATTTTTTGTTTGTTTGGTAATAATTTTTAATTTTTGAGTAAATTATTAGATACAAATTTTATTTTTCTTCTCATGATAAGTAACCTATCAACGTTCGAGAATAGTCTTATACTGTTTAAAAACAATAAGATAAGATGATGAGTTGAATATTTTCAAGCCAATAATATTTGAGATCTTTAAATTCAATTTATTGTTTGTATGACTATATCGAATTTATCATGAAAAAGACCACCTATGTAGTTTTTTTTATTTTGATTTAAAATTCAAAGAATTGGATTGATACGAAATTAGTGGTTTGAACTTTTTTAATTTTATTTTTTCTGCTGATTGAAAATTCAAATATTTATATATCGTTAAACATAAAGTTTAAGATTTTATTTTTGTTCACTATTTTATTTTTATTTTTTTTAATTTTTAAATTTCTTTCTATTATTGAAAGCTTAATTCAATTTTTTACTTTAACTTTTTCAGTTTATTGCCGGTTGAAAGAAGAACACTATGGTATTTTATTGGTTTGTTTGAGTCGTTTACTTGATTTAATTTTTTCATTTTAGGGAAAATAATAAAAAGTCCCTGAGATTTTACAAAATTAATTATTTCATCCTTGTATTTTAGTATATTAGATATATATAGTCCTGGACATTTTGTTCTATCTCAATCATTGGTCCTTCCGCCGAATTCAGCCCTCTTTGCTGTTAGAAGAGTGTAAAAAGTCGACAATACCGTTAAGCTAAAAGGTAAAACCCCTTCTATCTTCGTGTAGGGAAAACAAAAAGTCATTTTGATAGAAAACTAAAAAATTAATTTTTAAACATTTATTTTCCTATATCTAATCTAACATATACATATATCTTAAATTTTAAATAATTAATACTTTAAAACATTTGAACTTTAGAATTAAAACTTTTAAAACTTTTGAATTTCATTTTAATTTTTAAATTAAAACTTTTAAAAACTTTTAAATTCTTATCTATTATATATATATACCTACATATTAATCATTTCCAATGATTTTCTCCATAATGGTTTTTTTCTTAATTTCTTCTTATTTTTCAATTCTCTGAGTTTTGATTGAATTCTTTTTTTATTTCTTTATTTGTATATATGTGTGATTTTTTTTTTCTGTAACTTCAATCCAGATTTACCATTGCCTTTCATTCAACTGAGGTAATATTAATTCTTTGATCTCTTTCTTTTTTATTCCTTTCCAGATTTTTATTTTTTTGTGCAATTTTTATGGTCTCTTTTTTTTTCCTTGCATCCCGTGACTTACCTTCTCTTTAAATCTTTTTTTCTTTAGTAATATTTTATTTGTTATCTGTCACCAATTGTATGTTTCATATGTGTGTAAGTGCAGGTATGAGAAATATCATGTTGATGAAGATGAGGAAAGAAAAACCAACTATTAATCCATTTATGTATCTTTTTTAAATTTATTATAGTTTTAGCAAATCGTAGAAAATTATAAATTTTTTATTCATTGCCTCGTATTCATATATATATATGTAAACTTTAGTTATTTATAATTTTTTTAATTCATATAATTATTATAATAATAATATTTTTTTTTTATTCTACAATATTGATTCAGTATATTTCATGGTTTGAGTGTTTCAGTTTTGAATATATATATATATATATATATATTTCCAATGATTTTCTCCATAATGTTTTTTTTTTTTTTTTTTTTTTTTTTTTTTTTTTTTTTTTTTTGCTTTTCAATTCTCTGAGTTTTGATTGAGTTCCGTATTTATATATATGTAGTTTATTATTTTGCAACTTTAATCCAGATTTACCATTGTCTTTTCTTCGACTACGGTAATATGAATTCTTTGATCTCTTCTTTCCTTTTGTTTACCTTTTCAAATTTTTATTTTTTCTGTGCAATTTTTGATTTCCTTTTTTTTTTCTATGCTTCCTGTGACTTCTCTTCTCCTTAATCTTTAGTTCTTTAGTAGTATTTTCTTTATTATAAGTCACAATCATATGTCTCCTATGTGTATAAATGCAGGTATGGAAAATATCATGTTGATGGAGATGTGAGGAAAGCAAAACAAACTGTTAATCCATTTATGTATTTTTTTTTAAATTTATTATATTTTTAGCAGATCATAGAAAATTTTAAATTTTTTATTCATCGCCTCATATTCATATATGTGTAAATTTTATTTATTTATAATTTTTAATTCATATAATAATAATTATAATTATATTTTTTTATTCTACAATTATTGAGTTAGGATATTTCATGATTTGAGTATTTGAGTTTTGAAAGAGTTTCACTAAAACTGGATAGAAAAATGGAAGTATAATCTTTATTTATTTATTATTATTATTATTATTTTTTTTTTTTTTTTGCCAAGAGAAATCTCTTTGAACATTTTCACCTATATTAAAATAATATTCTTATTGTGAGTCCCGTTATCAATGGCATAACCCAAGAGGAGGTGAATTAAGTTTTAAAAAAATTAATTTTTAAAACACAAGATTAGAATTCTGTAGCAGAAGAAATAGAAAGCGTTTGTGAGAGTCAGTTATCAAGCTTAAAACTTCCTCACAAGATTTTTGCAAGATTAGAAAAACTCCGTGAAGAATAGTTATTATGTTTAGAAACTACTTTATAAAGCTTTTGCAAGATTAGAAAACTGATTAAAACTGAGATTGTGATTTCTACTAAATATAAAAGGATAGATTAGAACTTGGTAAAAACACGATACAGAAATCTAGAGTTTTAAGGTTCAACAAAGATAAAACTTATTCACGTTTAGAAACAAAAATTCATTAATAAATTTGCATTTTTGAAATGATTAACTGTCACGACCCATTTCCATGGACCGGACCGGCACTAGGACTTGGGTGGGCTTAAGGCCCCCGAAGTCCGTAGTAAGCCTGTATACTTAAGACTCGCATTCTATTCACAATTGTAGATTCAAGCCCAATAATTTATTTCACAAATATATCCAAAGTACAATCCATATAATAAATGTCTATACTCTATTTATTCATTTACAACCTAGTTGGAATACAATTGCGGAACTCTACTCCATAATTCTCTATCCTTTGCATTTACATATTCAATACAATGATTATTACTCCTATCGATCCGTATCTCGTTCGTTCGATTGGACTCCAGGATTCTTCTTTCCATCTATTACCTGGGGAGGTTGGAGGGGGAGGGGGGTGAGTGATAAACTCACTGAGTAGGATTAGATAACCCTCTCACCCCACACAATCACACAAATGCTAAAATATTTTTACTTGGTCACTCGATTAGTTTCATGATCATGCAGTTTGTCACACAAATGGCAATACAACAGCAATCACAGTTATTAGCACCTTCATATAATCATATCACGTGGAAATTAGTCAGTGGAGTCACCGAAACCCAATGAGCCGTCCTCCCACATGGCCCATCCACTCACATGTGCACTAGGGAGCCAATCCCCCATTCTGGCTGACCGGTATAATCCTCACACTACCGGTCCTCTCATTATTTTGCCAGTCTCTCTCTCTCTTTTTTTTCTCTTTTTTTTTATATCATCAGGAGGCAACCCGGTCATCTCCTTCAAATCTAGATCATCAGGCGCGCACAACAGGAGGCCACCCTGCGGGTTGCGATCAAATCTAGATTATTAGGTGCGCCCAATAAAGAAGCCAACCTGTGATTTCAGTATAATCCTTCTTTTTTTTTTTATACCAACAGGAGGCAACCCGGTCGTCTCCATCAAATCTAGATCATCAGGCTCACACAACAGGTGGCCACCCTGCGGGCTGCGATCAAATCTAGATTATCAGGTGCGCCCAATAAAGAAGCCAACCTGTGGTTAACGGTAACGGTAACGGTAGGTGCACACGGGGGCGCCGATCTCCCATTTACCCGGTGTTGACGCGTAATTTTATGCCCCCACCTGACCCAATGATGATATGAGGATAAGGGATAAGGCATCATGATCAACCAGAAGTGTTTAAACTAAAGAATTGAATCGAACCAGTCCAAAGGAGTCTGACCCGCATTAGGGTTGCATCACGCAGCTATTACCTGCGTGACGACACTCTTAGTTGCGTCACGCAACTCTAACGAGGCTGACACCTCTGGCGCGCGCCCGTGCAACGGTTTGCACCGTTTGTATGGATACGCGGCAACTGTACGAAAAGTAAGCTGCGTCACGCAGCTTACGGTTGCGTGACACGGGTATAACCTGCGTGACGCGGGTATAACCTGCGTGACGCGACTATGTTCTGTTGCCCTACCCATATAAATACAACTTTTTGTGCTAAAAACGAGACTTTTTGCACTTTCTCTCATTTTTCTCAAAAAATCCTAAAGCTTTAAACTAAGTTTTCGATTAAAACGGCTAGGGTTTCTTCCCCAAGAACTCAAGTGAGTAAATTTGAGGAAGATCAAACTATTAACCATTTAGTTTTGTAATCAAGAAGCATAAAAAAATATAAGAAGAGAAAAAGAGAGAAAGAGAGAAACACTTGGTTCTGTGGAAAACTTGACAATTACATTTCTGGAATCGTGAAACAACGTCTCTAAACTAATCTCAGTGCATTCAATCCTCAAATCTAAGGGCTAGGTAACTATTCTAACCTTTCTTTTTCATTTCTAGTCTTTTGTTTCTCAAAAATCTCATTTTCATAAGTATTTAGTTGATTTGTGATTGGTAAAACATAATTTTGCCCACTGTTGGACTTTTCTGAGTTGTGTTTAATCACTTTTGACAAAAAGAACACGTAAAAAGGGTAGTTTGAAAGGTAGTTGCGGACCAGAGCAGCCGCATCACGCAGCTACTACCTGCGTGACGCGACTGTTCATGTCCAAAAGCCCTTAACCTGGACTGGACCACCCGCGTGACGCAGCTGTTCGTGTACTTAAATTCCATTTTGCTTATATATTTGTATTTAATATTTTGTTTTGAATAAATAATCAACATACCTGAGAATTTTAAATAAGTCACGAATAGTTCCGTCACGTAGCTAGGAGTTCCGTCACGCGACTGTTCTTCATAGAACAGCTGTGTGACACAACTATTCCAATTCCCAGGACAATAACTAGAATTCCGTCACGCGACTGTTCTTCACAGAACACCCGCGTGACGCGACTGTTCTAAGTTCCAGAATAAATGACAAGAGTTCCGTCATGCGACTGTTCTTCATGGAACAGATGCGTGACGCGACTGCCTTTAAATTTCAAAATATTTTGTTTATCTCATTTTAATTTCATGTCATTAAGTAGATTTTTAATCTTAATCCAGAAAATGACCAATAATGGGCAAATTAAGTCTTAATCAAACTAAATCAATTAATTTATTGTGATTATGAGATTTTAAGATTTAATATTTATTGTTTCTTATTGATTATATTATTAAACTCGATTTGTGGCCCGCCTTTAACATAAGGTAAGAGTGGGTCTTTTAATTATTTTTGCTATATATTGTGGATGAATGGTGGATGTGATGATTAATTTATGAATGAATGCAATGAACGAATTTATTTGGGACGGTTAATTAATTTTCCACACAGGAACTCGGTTCGATCTATTCGGGTTGGGTTTACTTAAATAATTGGCTTTTCTAAAATAAAATCAATTAGAAATCGTAGGTTAAAAGAGGCCGGTTTTTCGGGCGTCAGTTTCCAACAGACCGACGTACCCAATTCCCTTACCTAGAACCTCTTTGGTTTGCCGGACCAGTTTTTCTAAATAATTTGGCCTTGAATAAAAAATGGGTTAAATGGAGTCATTAATAAAATTAAAATTCGAAACGGTCCCATTGCCGAAAAAATGGGTGGCGACTCAAAAATAATTTATAAGACCGATTTATCGGCATCGCGTATCCAAAAAAGATTTTTATCACATTTTTCCAAAGTAAACAACAATAATAAAAAGAGACGTTTTCCGAGGTCCTTTTCCGGGGTTTTTAAGGGATTCTCAAATGGGGCGAAAACAGTTTGGCGACTTCACTGGGGATTTTGCACCCACTAATCCCCAGTTGTTTTTGATAAATAATTTAGTGGTTGCAATTAGGAGTTGACTCTAAAAAAACCTACTTTTTAAATAAAATTGATTAGAAAAGCCGATGGAAAATTTTTAATCGTCCATATGTGTTTAAAATGCTTTCCTTTTTCTTTCTAGGATTTTTGCATTCATTCGCATTTCTCTCTTCTCACCTCATTCTACCCATACTACCCTTCGGTACTGGTGTTAAGTTTGACGGTGGATCTAGCCTAAACCATGCGATTTAGGTGCATCCATCCGAGAATTAACATTATTACCAACCGCAAGCCTAGTACCTTAAAGGTGCGTCAAAAGGAGTAGGCCCAACAAAGCCCAAATCCTGTTTGCGGAACCCAGACTTTGTTAAGCCCAATAAGACTAAAGCCAACGCATGTAGTTGAAAACCGTAGTTACTTCCCCTAAGGAAATACCCGGTTCTATTTGCTGTTGCTATGCCGCATTCATTTCCGAGAGTTGATATCGTCAATCTCAAAACCCCCTGTTGGTTGTCGAGATTAGACCAATTCCTAGGAAACAGATGTCGAAATTTTACACCAACGGAATCCGTGTGTGGGAGAAATAAGGTTGGAAGGCATGCATTTCCCAACTCCCTTCCCCTGTATGTTATAAACTGTACATATGTTGTGACATTCATGCATCATGTAACATTTTCTTTTTCAGCCATGCATTAATAAGAGCTAATGTTCGGTATGGATATTTGACCTTGGTCACGAGACTGGACCTTAAATTCGTTTTGAATAATATTATACATTAACTTATAGTGAATCAATACCCAAAAGAAAAGGGAGATATAAGGGGGTTGCGATTCCTTTGTATCTTAACATTTCTCGCATTATCTGAAAATAAGTGAGAGATTACAAAATTTTGTAACAAAGTAGAATGACATCCTGCTTGGGGCCATATGTCCCAAGGCAAAAAGTAAGGATACAAATACACAATAAAAATAATAACCAGATAAAATCCCGCTCGGAAATTCTTTCATTCCGAGGCAAAAGTTAGGGATTCGAGAGAAAATAGTTGATCATAAATCCAAAAGGAACGGTCGACGACAGATAATGCCCGAAATGTTCAAATACGAAATAAGTTATTGACGTATTATTCTTATCGAATTTTTGGTCTAGTCGTCGAAATCGAGATCTTATTTCCATGCTGGCCTTAGCACATAAGAAATGCATTTCTCATCCTATGTGCTTTCATTTTCGCATGCATACATGCAGGACCCTCTTTAACTTAGAAATTTTTTGTCAGAATTGATCCTTCCCGGGAAACTGCTTCGAGAGCTTGGAACCGACATCCTAGTCAGCGTCTAGTCAGAACATCCCCAATCCCCGAGTTTATCTTAGTCAGTTCAGTGAGCTATTTAAGTTCATCAGATTCAGAGCCCAATCCAGATCCAGTAGAAATGGCAGATGATATAGGGGATGAGCCCGGATTTTCACAAGCTCAGATAAGGACCATTGCTCAGATTGTAGCCACTGCTCTCGCCCAAGATAGGGCCCAAAACCAAAAGCCTCCCCCTTCTAGCAGCCAACCTGTGGTTGAAGAGAGGCAAATTCCAGATCCTGTGTCAGATAATCAGACCTCTGTGGGAAACACTACCCCCGTCGAGAATGATGTGCTCAAGCAACTTGTCGAGCTGAAAGAAAGATTTGACATAATGGCTGCAGTAAAGGAAAAAGACCGGGTCACCAACTTTCATATAACCAAGTATGTTTTGCACCCAACCAGTTCTGCCTCATTTAAGACATTCAAGCATACTATATTCGAAGGAGACAATGATCCCCGTTCTCACCTGTCTGAATTTCTCCAAGTCTCTCAGATGAACCGGTATAATGAGGAAGATGTTTGCGAGCATTCCCGCAAACATTACACAAGGACTATCGGAGGTGGTATGATGGTCTAGATGAGGAGGTTCAAAAGAATTGGATCAAACTGCAGACCGCTTTTCTCAAACATTTCAAGATCGATGAGAGTGACGAGTTCGGTCTGTGCAATTTGGAGGGTTTAAGACAGGGGAAGGATGAAAGCTTTTCTGATTACTATAGGAGATGGAGAACCAAGTTGTATAGAGTTCAAACAAGGCCAAAAGACAAAGAGTTGATCAGAATCTTCAGTAGGAGCCTGTTGCCCTTCTTTAAGGAAAGGATGTTAACCCAGCCTCTCACTGATTTTGCTCTAGTTCAAAGCGCTGGCTTGAACATTGAGGAGTTGTACGAGGAAGAAAAGAAGAAGAATAGAGGGTTTGGCAACTACTGGACTTCTTATGGTGACAGAAGTGCCGGAAGTAGTAATCAAAACCAGTCGGAGAACAATAATACAGTGGGGGCAGTTAATGAAAGAGCCAGAAGAGAGTTTACCGATTTAGGAAGACCCTTGAGCACAGTGCTAAGATCATGTATCAAGAATGGAGTGCTGTCGAAGCTGCCAGTCGACCCGACTAAGCCCGTGTGAGGAAGATATATGGACCGAAATTGTGATTACCATCAGTGCAAGGGACATTCGACTGACGATTGTTTCAAATTAAGGCACGATATCCAAGATCTGATTGACAGCGGGAAAATTACCAAGCCTTCGGAGAGGAACAAGCCAAGCACTAAGAACAACCCGCTTCCCCAATATCAGTACAACTATCCGTCCCGTAAGACTCAGTCAGGTGGATCAGTCAACATGATCGGGAGTGGATTACCAGAAGAAGTGGTATTGGTAGAGGCTGAGTGGGAAGAGCGGATATGCGCAATGTTGAATATATGGGATGAATGCAGTAGCGATGAGGAAGAGAAAATGCCTGTAAAGATTGAAATTGAGAAAAGCATCACGGTGAAGGTGGGTGATGTGCCAGAAGATGAGGATGAGCAACTCCAGCTTGCAATTCAAAAGAGCTTAGCCGACCAAGAAGAATAGTGGTACTATAGCAGTTAAGAGGACGTGAATGAAGTAGGCGTCCAGAGCTTAACCCGTAGCGGGCGAGTATATAATCCCGAGAGCAGTGTACAGGCAAAGGGGAAGGAGATTGCTGTTGATGGAACAAAGAAGAAAGTAACAGAGAAAGGAGGAGAAGAGTCAAAAGAGAAAAAGAAAGAGGAGGAGGTATGGAAAGGGCAGAAAAAGACTGTCGAGGTTGGAGAAAGCAGTCAGAATAAGGTACCTAGTGGGGTGACCACCAGTTCGGTACTAAGTCAGTTGCAAAGAACAAGAGCAGATATTTCAATATGGGACTTGCTGATAGCATCTAAGGAGAATAGAGAAGCTTTACTAGAAGCCATGACTTTTGTCAGAGTACCCGCTCAGATTCAAAGTGTTGATATGATCAACGTGTTGCAACGAAGAATAGGCGAGGTCACTTTCTTTGACTCAGATCTCCCACCAGAAGGAAGAAACCACTGTAAGCCATTGTACATTCAGATTGCCGTCAATGGACGTGTTACCCGGAACGTGATGGTGGATAACGGATCAGCACTGTGCGTATGCCCGTTGAAGATGCTATCTAAGTTTAAAATTGAAGAGTCTGAACTTGAGCCATCAAATATGGTGGTCAAAGCCTACGACAACACCATGCGGAATGCAAAAGGAACTTTTAAAGCGAAGATATCCACAGGGGCCGTGGAAAGCTGGGTAGATGTGGTTGTGCTTGACATTTTAGCCAACTATGCTCTTTTGTTGGGAAGACCCTGGCTCCATCCTTTGGGTGCAGTTCCGTCCACCTTGCACAGAAAAGTAAAAATTCCATGGGGTACAAACGTGGTGACAGTCAATGCGCAAGAGGATCTGAATGTGGCTACAGTGGAAGGCTTAGAGTTGGCAGTACCGTTATCGGCTTTTCAGGTGGCAGTAATTAATGCGCCCACCACCAAGAGCAAGAGTGCAGTGAATAGAATGAGTCCTTTCTCAAGGAAGATGATGAAGAAGATGAATTGGCAGTATGGCAAAGGTTTGGGTCGGGAGCTGCAAGGAATGTTTGAAACTCTCTCATCGGCATTGGGACAACAAGACAAGTGCGGATTGGGATATTCTGAAAATAGAAAGAAGGAAAGGTATGAGATTCGGTCTCCGGTCAGAGGGTCAAACTTGAATCATATCTTCAGAGTAGGGGGAAGACCTACCCCGGCTTGGAGATATTTATGACCGACTATGAGGAGAAGCTGATAAAGTCGCCTGAACCGTCCTTGGACCAGCTGGTGGATGGAACTGAGTTTATGGTGCGTATGACGGAAGCAAGCACCGAATCTGAGTGGTCAAAGAAGATATCTGAGTTTGAAGACTTTTTGGGGATTGGGGATGAAGCTTCCAAGCTGGTGCAAAAGCAGAAGGCCCAGGCACGAATCCTCCAGTCTGTTCTAGCTACTGAAGATGCCGAAGAGGCAGAGAGGAAGGTATTGAAGATGAAGCTAGCCGAAGAGAAGGTGGAAGCTACCCCGGAGGAAGAAGAAGGTGCAGATGCAGGTGAAGTAATCCAGGTGATAAAAAACACTTGTAATGAATGTATTGAACAAGCAATTAATCCTGTATTTTGCTTTTTTGATGCTTGTTTTGAGAACAATATGGATGGCTTTCCTCTTTTATTTCAATCAATGGAAGTGAACTTTGACTATTTGTTTTCTTGTTTTCCTGATTGTCACGTTCATGGCATTGATTATACCACGCGCATATTTGACATAAATGCATTGCATCATTTTGCATTTAATTTAAGCACCACTGAAGATCCTAAAATAATCGAAATCGGATCAGACTTTAAACCTGAACTTAGACAGGATCTTCAAGAATGCATTAGAAGAAATTCAGAGGTATTTGCCTGGAGCTATGCGGACATGCCAGGGATCGACAAATCAATAGCAGAGCACTTCATTCCTACTGATCCGAGTGTTAAGCCAGTAAAGCAGAAAAGGAGAAGGGTCAGACAAGAGTGGTAGGATAAGATCAAAGCTGAAGTCTAGAAACAGTTGGATGCAGGATTCTTAGAAGTAGTTCACTATCCGAAATGGTTGGCAAATATAGTCCCGATGCTGAAGAAAGATGGGAGGATAAGGGTTTGTGTTGACTACAGGGACCTGAACAAAGCCTCGCCTAAGGATGACTTTCCACTTCCGCACATAGATGTTTTGATCGACAGTGCTGCCAGAATGGGATGTTATTCTATCATGGACGAATTCTCCGGATACAACCAAATACTGATGGCCTTAGTTGACAAGCACAAGACGGCTTTCACCACGGATTTTGGAACGTTTTGCTATAGAGTAATGCCATTTGGACTGAAGAACGCCGGGGCAACATACCAGAGAATGGCTACAACGTTATTTCATGATATGATCCACAAAGGGTTAGAAGTATATGTAGACGATATGGTGATCATGACAAAAACACAGGAAGAACACGCAGAAATGTTGGAAAAGTTCTTCGCACGGGTCAAGCAGTATAACTTGAGACTCAATCCCAAGAAGTGCGTATTCGGAGTAACAAGAGGGAAGTTGTTAGGCTTTGTTGTAGGACCTAATGGGATTGAGGTTGACCCAGATAAAATAAAAGCCATTCAGGATATGGAACCGCCAAGAACAGAACGTCAGGTGAGAAGCTTCTTGGGTAAAATTCAGTACATCAGCAGGTTTATTTCAAGGTTATCCATCACCTGTGCTCCAATTTTCAAGATACTGAAGAAGAATCAACCAGTTAAGTGGAATGAGGACTGCCAGAAAGCCTTTGATCACATAAAGAAATACTTGATGAATCCACCGGTGCTCAGTTCACCAAGACCAGGAGAACCTCTGATCTTGTATCTATCTGTAGAAGATGCAAGAGTTGGAGCAATGTTGGTACAGCCAGACGCCGCTGGAGTAGAAAAGGCAATTTACTACATTAGCAAGAAACTACTGCCTATAGAGGAGAAGTATAACTTGGTGGAGAAAACTTGTATGGCAGTAGTATGGTCAGTAAAGAAGTTGAGGCCTTACTTTGATTCCTTCAAGGTCACTTTTGTCTCCAAAATTGATCCTCTGAAGTATTTGCAGAGAACGCCTACTCTAGAGGGACGGTTGTCTAAGTGGTTAATTCAGATGTCCAGCGTGGATGTAGAATTTGTAACGAAGAAAATGGTCAAAGGTCAGGTTGTACCAGAATTCCTGGCAGAGAATCCAATTACAAGTGATGAACCTTGGGAATTGGAGTTTCCAGATGAGCACTTACAATGTATAGAGACAGGAGCTTGGAAATTATACTTTGATGGATCAGCCAACAGAAATGGAGCCGGAGCTGGTATTGTAATTGAAGCACCTAATGGCGAGGTTACCACGATGTGCAAGAGACTGTTGTTCCCGGTCACTAACAACATGGCGGAATATGAAGCATGCATCATAGGAATGGAAGCTCTCCTTGCATCCGGTGCTAAGGAGGTCGAGGTAATAGGAGATTCCTTATTAGTTATTGAACATGCTAATGAGAGATGGAAGGTAGAGGAAGAAAGACTGAAACCTTATGTCGAGTACTTGTTGAAGAAAGCAGCAAAATTCGACAAGATCACTTTCACTCACATAGGAAGAACCTATAACAGAATTCCAGATGCCTTGGCAAACTTAGCATCGGCTTGGCAGGACTTGAGTAAAGTTCCGAAGAAGCCGTTTATCATTACCACAGCCAATATCCCGTGCTATAAAGAACATTTTGTGAACCGGGTAGAGTCGAAAGAAGAATCGTGGTTTATGGATATTCTGAGGTATATGAAAGATGGTACTTTTTCTGATGATGCGACAAAAGAAGACCGCGCAGTTCTCAGAAAAATGGCTTTGAATTATGTTCTAGCCGATGGTGAACTCTACAGAAGAGCTTGGGATGGGATGTTGCTGAGATGCGTGAGTAAGAAAGAGGGAGAAGACATAATGAGGAAGGTGCATGAAGGAGTTTGCGGTACTCATCTAAGCGGCATGAGCCTAGCAAGAAAAATCATGAGACAGGGTTATTTCTGGATGCAGATGGAAGGTGACTGTGTTCAGTATGTACGTCATTGCAAAGCTTGCCAATATCATGACAATAAAAGCCACTTACCTGCTGTCGAACTTCATCCGACAACTCCTTCTTGGCCTTTTTCTGCATGGGGTATAGACGTCATCGGCAAAATCTTGCCAGCAGCATCGAACGGTCATCAGTATATATTGGTTGCAGTTGACTACTTCTCTAGATGGATTGAGGCTCAATCTTACAAAAACTTAACCGCCAAACATGTTGCCAGATTCATTGAACAGAACATTTTCTGTCACTATGGTGTTCCCTATCACATAGTTACAAATAATGGTTCTCATTTTCAAGCAGATGTTGGCCAATTGCTTTATAGATATAAGGTTGAGCATCACCATTCTTCTCCTTATTGCCCTCAGGCTAATGGCGCAGTAGAAGCCGCAAATAAGGAGATTAAGAGAATCCTGTCGAAGATGTGTGAAAGGTACAGAAGCTGGGCTGAGAAACTTCCTTTTGCGCTCTGGGGGCATCGCACTACATTCAAATCAGTAAATGGAGCCTCTCCATTCGAACTTGTATACAGAATGGAGGCAGTGTTACCGATAGAGCTCGAAAAGAAGTCTCTCAGGGTTTTGGTAGAAGCTGGTCTGACCGAAGAAGAATGGGTCAAGAAGAGATATGAAGATTTGGTGCTCCTAGACGGAAAAAGACTGAATGCTCGATTCCAGGATCAGATGAGAAAAAGAAGGATTGCTCGTTTCTACAATAAACGAGTACATCCAAGGGCATTAAAGAACGGAGATTTGGTTTTGATCAGATTATTGGATCACGAAGCCCAGAATCATCCTGGTGGGAAATTTAAGCCCAACTGGCATGGACCGTTCAGAGTTCACAAGTTATTAGCAAAAGACGCCGCTGAATTAGTCACCATGGAAGGGGAGCCTGTCAACCGAATTATCAATCAGGATCAAATGAAGAGATTCTATGCCTGAAATGATGATTTCGATTATAAAACAAAAAAAAAATTTTAGCTAGGTTGAAAACCCGAAAGGGCGGCCTAGGCAAAAGTTAGAGCATGAATAAGAATGGTAATAAAATAAAATTTTCAGGATCAACGCGTGGTGCTTAGCTTAAATGCGAAATATATGCCATGCGTTCGTGACAGATTTGCGAGGGGTGACTCAATTCCATCAACTTGATTCGAAGGAGAATAGGAAATCGAGTAGTTAGAGCAAATGACCATTGTATTAAAATAAGTTCTGTTTACTTCTGTATAATGTTGAAAAGAAGTAAGATCAATAAAGGATTTGAATTTCAAAATTTTTCTTTTTGTTCCGGGGTTATGGCCGAAAAATGCAAGACCTTCCTCTTTGCTTATTTAAACAAAAATCGACTAATTTGGTCTAAAATGTTCCGGCTGTTGGTCCTGCCTAAACAATGAACTCTTTTAAGACATTGATTAGAGGGACAAGCACCACTTTCTCAGCGATTTCCCCGGAAAGATCAATATAAAACCTTGAATAAACCTTAGTACACATATAGGTTCATGCATACATAAAGAAGCTACATTTGTTATTTTTGTCTGATTTGTGCAGATAATAAAACAGTCACCCCATTCTTTGTCATTTCCCAGTGTAAGCTTTTATCTTTATAGAATAATCTCTTTCTTATAAGCTTTCATTTGTTAACCCAAGGGCAGGAGGCCCAAATAACTAACGCAACAAATAATTTCGAAAGAAAAAGTTTGTTGTCTGTTGTTGATTCATGTCTGCAGAAAACAGGAATTAATAAAGACAGGATCATCGGGATCATTAATTAAAAGGACAGCAGATGCATTCAAAGAAAAGCTCATGGCCTGAGTACAAAAGAAAAAGCAACAAACAACAATTTATTCTAGTGGGGCCTATCAGCAGAGGCCAATCTTCACAGAGCATGACATCACTATGGGGTAAAGAACCAGTTGGCATATGCGGATGTCACGGTGACCTGCATTGTTCCTTCATCTAAATACATGGTGTTTCGATTTCGCCAACGGTCAGCCAAATTGGTCAACAGATGTGGCGTTATCAGACCACTCTCGAAGTTATGGACTCTGGGAACACGCTGTATCATCCCATACTGACGGCTGATCCTATAAGGGAAATAGGCCATGGAACGGTCTAGACTGGCATACAACACATAGTTAAGATTCATACTTCCGGTCGTGACCAGTCTAATCCTCCACCAAGGACAAGTCCACCAAATAGTAGGGTTATCCCCAAAATCGAAGCGTCTCCGAGACCGAGATTAGAAGCTGGCAGGCCCATAGGTTGGAATTAAGCGAGCTGGAACTGGAAAAATCAGGCTTAATTTGTCCAGAGCCCAGGCTTGCAATAGCAGTGGACAACCACAATGATGAACATTGAAGTCGGTGATGTGACGGGCAATATCCCTGACCCAACACATTGTTTCTCCCATGATCATCATAAAGACAGTAAGATGGTGCAATTGCATGTCACGAACAACGGTCAGAAGTATGAAATCTCCAATTCCAAGTTGGCGATTTTTCATGGCATACACATTCAACAGCAAGTAGCAGCAAGCTCGGATCCAAGGGAGATCTAGATCAGTAGACAAAACCCTGTTCAAGAAAGGTTCCAAGGGAAGGCCTCGATCCCCATTTATGCCATCAGGAAGGTAAACCGGACACAAGGCCACAATCTTAGCTAGATCATACCTAGGACCTGGGGGTAAAGCCAGAGTTTCGTCTTGATCAGGATGATGATCCATCACGGCACACATTTCCTCGTAGGTTGGAGTCACTTTAGAGTCTTCAAACCAGAAAACCATGGTGTTAAGATTAAAATGAGTAACGAGCCAAGACAAGAAACCATAGTCAGGTTTTAAATCTTTGAAAAATTTCAGCCAAGCGAGTTGGTTCATAGGAGGAATTTGCCATAGATCGTCCCGGATGGATTGGACGAAAGATGAGACTTGGTTTCTGAAAGCCATGAAAAAGTATTATCCAAGAACCTGATCTATTTTGAATGCTGGATGTGAAGGAGATGTGAAGTGAAACCCCCATTTATAGAAGGGTCAAGGGACCGATGAGCGAAGCATCGTCATTATTCGACTTGATGCCTGCTGTCAAGGGTAGTTGGAAAGATATTCATGTATGGACTGCTTGGGTTGGTGAGCATTTAAACCCGCATTAATCAATAAGAAGGACGGTTAGTATAATCAGACGGTCGAATCTTTATGACCGCGTTAATCACCCTGTCAGGTAAGTACTACGATCCACTGTTATTCAGTAATTGATTTTTGTAGTATTTTGTTTTAAATCCACTATTTTATTCTTTCTTTCTTTCTTTTATTTTATTTCATTTATTCATTTACAATAAATCGGTCCATGGACTGCTAACAAGGTGAACCATTTTTGTGAATAAAATGGGACACCGCTATTTTGTGCTTTTGTGTGTTTATATTTTATTTTTGTAGGAATAGATCTTACAACTGTAAAGTATAAACAGGTATGGTGATATAATAAGAACAAAATACTGTAAAATAAAAAAAGGGGGAGAGAAAAGAAAAGGGTAAATAATATCATAAAAAATAATATAAATGTACAATCATCCTAAAAATAATAATAATATAATAAAATACTATTAAATATTCTAAATGTTCAAAAAAATGTCCAAAAAAGTGGTTGAGATGCGGAGCAGGACTACCGCTGCCTACGGCTCGGACCAGCAGCAGCCTGAGGGGGTGGAGACGGTGAAGCATCATCGGAAGAAGAGCCGTCCTCATCCTCCTCAGAAGAGTCGAGCGGGATGCCCTCGACCTCCAGCCTCGTTCGAAGCCGCTCTACCTCCGCCTGTAGTCGGCTCACAGCGCTAGACTGACGAGACTGATGCCTCCGCAGCCTACCGATCTCCAGGTCCTGCAGAACAAAGATGTGTAAGGAAAGATAAAAATAATAATAAGGAAGAAGGATAAGACACAAGAAGGCTGTACTTACCCGTTCATGTACATCAGAGTAGAGCCGACCGATGTAGGATCGGGCAAACCCGAATTGCTGGCAAATCTCCTGGTACCTCTGGGCCGGCACCTGCAAACAAGAAAATCCATTAAAAGGCTATTCAGGTAAAGTGTTCTTAACTTTGTAAATTCGATTTATAACTTACATGTGTAGTATGCTCAGGGTCCAGCTGCACCGGAGGAGGAGCCTGCCGAAGATCAGCAGGAATGATGATGCCCGATCCCAAGACCAGGCTCCAGCACCACCTCCATGTCCGGTGGGAACGGGACGTCACCCAATACTACACCGGCCGGTCCAGCCGGAGCAGCAGCAGCGCCCACCTCAGCCGCTGCCTCCGCCCTGTAGTGAGCCGCAGTCTTATGCGTCTTCCGCTCCTGCATTAAGTTACAGAGAAAGCAAGGGTATCACTGATCTGAAATAGTGAAAATAATAGTGAAAGTAAATAAGACCGAAGATCAGAAAAATCACCTGAGTGTACTCAAGAATCTCGGGAAGTCGCGCCTGCATCCGAGAGGCGAAGTAAGAGGGGAAATCACCGACGGACAGAAAATCGTTCACCGAGAAGCCCCTATACTCCACCTCCAGATCCTCCCGGGTCAAGCCCCCCAGGAGACACATGTGCCGAGGAGGGACATGAGGCACCCTCCGCTGTGCTGGAGCTACCGGAGTGTCGTAGACTCTCTCTCCGAGGAAGTACCGATCAGCCCAGAACCCTCGCATCAGCAGCCTCGACCGGGTGTGTAACTCAGCCACCTCCCGGCCCGGGTAGGTCCTCCAGGCCTCGCAATCCCACGGAGTCAGGAACAGCTGCAAAAGAATAAGAAATCAGTAATTGTTGTGCATTAAAATAAAAGGGGACAAAGCTAAGCTAAGTGTTCAGAGGTTCTGTTTGTACTTACATCGGACAGCTCCTGGTCGTTAAGGAAGCTCCTCCAGTACTCTGGATCCTCGTCACTGGCATAAGTATGGTGACAGTGGGCCAGATAACGAGGGATCCTCCTCGACTCGGCAGGAGAGTCACCGCTCGGACCACCCGGATAGATACGGTACTCGTATGACCATACCTGCAACAGAGAAAGAAATGATATAAGTTAGTTGAACAGTTAAGAATGACAAAGAAGAAGCTGAAGAGTGAAAGAATGTTACCTCCAGAGGCCGGATGAACAGCCAGTTTGACTCACCGCTACCATGAGTCCAGACATCCAGACCGTGATAGAGATGAGCCAAACCTAGTGTGGCCCAGTCGAAGGACCCGACCTGGCTCAAATCCCTCAGACATGCCAGCACCGCCGAGTCTCCCTTATTCTGGGAGGTGCATAGCAGCTGGGATGAGATGATGTAAAACAAGAAGGACCGAGCAGCCTGGTCCCTCTCCTCCCGAGTATACGCAGGAGCAGCAGGTCGGACCTCCACCGGCAACTCCCTCCAAGCCTCCAAACGGGTCTTGATCCTCTCGGCCCAGAACCGGAAGACCATCTCATAAGACACGCATCCCTGCACGGTGTACCGGGTCTGTGTGGTGACACCAAGCAGAGAGCGGACTAGCTGAGCTCCGAGAGTAGCCGTCTGGTACCAAGCATCCAGTGGGGGAACTAGACCGGTGAAGCGTGGACCGGTGATGGCAGCATAGTCTACAGGCATCAGGGTCATCTCGCCGAACCCAAAGATGAAGGTGTGCGTACAGTCGTTCCACCGCTCCATCAATGCATATCGCATAGCGGGCGGGAAACGGGGCTGTGTACGGCGTCATCCTGCAGCGTAATCCCCAAAGCCTGCAGCGATAACCCGAGCTCGCATAGGTGGGTCCAGCAAATCCCAGAAGGCGGAAGCATCAGTGGCTGATCCACCCGAGCGGGCCTTGCCCAGATTAACCTGTAAGAAAAATTTTGCAATTTCAATAAATATAGTACTAACAATTATTCATTTTCTTCTATGGCAGGAAAAATAAAAACCCAAATTTCGGTTTGAACCATAGCTGCGTCACGCAACTGTACAGCCGCGTCACGCGTCCACACAGCTGCGTCACGCAACTTAAACCTAATTGCACACCTTGACGCACAGCTGCATCACGCACCTCAGTACCCGCGCCACGCCACTCCACAGCTGCGTCACGCAACTGTTTGAAGTTTAGTTTCCTAAAAACAGATGCGCCACGCAACTCAAAAGCTGCGCCACGCATCTCGACAGTTGCGTCACGCAACTGTTCAAGACTTTGCCTCGCTGACGAACAGTCGCGTCACGCAGCTGTTCTTCCAAAGAACAGCTGCGTGACGCAACTGTCGAATGTATGCAGTACTTTGATTTAAGCCTAATTTCACTATATTTGTGTTATTCTCATGCAATTTTCAGGGCAAAATCAAGTTGCCTAGAGATACCAACAAGCAAATGTCAACAAATCAAGTTCTAACACAATGAAAAGGGGTTAATTCTAAAGTTCAAGGCAAGCTAGGGTTTTCTGGCGCCTCGAACAGTTGCGTCACGCAACTGTTCACACAAGAACAGCTGCGTCACGCAACTGTTCAAGGAAGAACAGCCGCACCACGCAACTCCTACCTGCGTGACGCAACTGTTGACGTAGGCACAAACTATAAAAAACAGTCATATCGCTACAGCTACGGATCAAAAGCGGTAAACACAAAAAAAAAAAAACAAAAACAAAAAAACAAAATTTTTTTTTTACTTACCTCAGACTGAAAGCCGCGCATCCGGCTCGTCTCATATCTGACTGGGAACTCAGTACCCGGTAACGGTCACGTCACGTCCCTGGAGTCAGTGGGTTTCGGCTCACCAGCACCGGCTCTCCGTCAAAGGTCGAAATATCCGGTAGGGCCCCGAGGGTCTCCATCTCTAGAGTGTAGGCGGAAGCAGGGATTTCAGAGAGTTGAGACATCTTTTTCAGTTGACAGTTCAGAGAGTTTTCAATCACTTAGGGTTTATGAATAAGTGAAAATGAATTGGTGAAGAAGGAAGTTACTTATAGTAAGTATCTGGGCCCAAGCCCATTTCTCCAAGCAACGGGCCCAAGCCCACTCTTCCGAGCCCAAAAAGAGCGACGGGCCCATTATCTTCTTTCAAAGCCCAATAGGTCCGTGCGGCCCATTTTAAAGCCCACGACGGTCTACTTCGGCAATTTGACGTCGATGTGCGGCTCGTACACTTCATCAATTTTGTCTACTCACCACACAGGGGGCAGGAGCACCAAATTGCCCAGATTACCTTTAGGTCAGTTTTCTTTCAACCACTATATCATAAAGGGTATACTTGAAAATGCAGATAACAAATTTTTGTTAAATCTTTTATGCTGAAATAACAAATTTTTGTTAAATCTTCTATGCTGAAATTTTTGCTAAAATTTTTGCAAAATGATTAAGATATACCTACAAAAGTGGATATTTTTGGTCCTAGGCCGGAATTTCGGACTGGAGGCAAAAGTATAACCTTTTGCCTTAATGTGAATCCTTTTTCATGCATGGGAACATGTGATGTTCCAATATTTTTCTAACAGAAGGCAAGGTCTGTTTGTACACGGATATTGCTCTTTTTCTTGTGAACAATTTTTCAGGCCAACCGGTGATGGTTTTTCGAAGCCGATAGGTCTTACTGATTAGTGATGGTGCATTGCGAAGCTAATCAGAACAATTTCAAAACAGTGATGATATATTGTGAAGCTGTTTGAAATCTCTCCCATAGTCAATGATGATGAATTGCGAAGTTGACCAGGGTAAGACCGACATCTTTCGGGCTGATCAAACCGAGCCTCGAGGATGCCTTTTCTAAACTGACTGGAGCCGACAGAGCTGATCAAACCGAGCTGAGTAGGTGGCCAGATCAAAACCCTTCAAGTCGATCAAACCGAGCTTTGAAGACATTTTCATCAAATCAACGTCTTTCGGGCCGATCAAACCGAGCCTCGAGGATGTCTCTTCAAATTCAACGGAAGCCGACAAAGGCGATCAAACCGAGCTAAGAAGGTGACCAGATATTCAAACCCTTCAGGCCGATCAAACTGAGCCTCGGAGGTGTTTTCAAAGCCAATCAACCGAGCTTTGAATTCATTCACATATTTGATGGAAGCCGACAAAGCCGATCAAACCGAGCTGAGAAGGTGTCCAGATGATTGCCTGATAGAAGGCGCGTCAATGGACCACTTTAACATTAATTGTTTATACAATTAATGATAAAGTGGGGGAGCAAACTGTTGATGCGTAATTTTATGCCCCCACTGACCCAATGATGATATGAGGATAAGGGATAAGGCATCACGATCAACTAGAAGTGTTTAAACCAAAGAATTGAATCGAACCAATCCAAAGGAGTCTGACGCGCGTTAGGGTTGCATCACGCAGCTATTACCTACGTGACGGCACTCTTAGTTGCGTCACGCAACTCTAACGAGGCTGACACCTCTGGCGCGCGCCCGTGCAACGGTCTGCACCATTTGTATGGATACGCAGCAACTGTATGAAAAGTAAGCTGCGTCACGCAGCTTACGGTTGTGTGACGCGGGTATAACCTGCGTGATGCGACTATGTTCTGTTGCCCTACCCATATAAATACGAGATTTTGTGCTAAAAACGGGACTTTTTGCACTTTCTCTCATTTTTCTCAAAAAATCCTAAAGGTTTAAACTAAGTTTTCGATTAAAACGGCTAGGGTTTCTTCCCCAAGAACTCAAGTGAGTAAATTTGAGGAAGATCAAACCATTAACCATTTAGTTTTGTAAAGAGAGAAACTTGACAATTACATTTTTGGAATCGTGAAACAACGTCTCTAAACTAATCTCAGTGCATGCAATCCTCAAATCTGAGGGCTAGGTAACTATTCTAACCTTTCTTTTTCATTTCTAGTCTTTTGTTTCTCAAAAATCTCATTTTCATAAGTATTTAGTTGATTTGTGATTGGTAAAACGTAATTTTGCCCACTATTGGACTTTTCTGAGTTGTGTTTAATCACTTTTGACAAAAAGAACACGTAAAAAGGGTAGTTTGAAAGGTAGTTGCGGACTAGAGCAGCCGCGTCACGCAGCTACTACCTGCGTGACGCGACTGTTCATGTCCAAAAGCCCTTAACCTGGACTGGACCACCCGCGTGACGCAGCTGTTCGTGTACTTAAATTCCATTTTGTTTATATATTTGTATTTAATATTTTGTTTTGAATAAATAATCAACATACCTGAGAATTTTAAATAAGTCACGAACAGTTCCGTCACGCGACTGTTCTTCATAGAACAGCTGCGCGACGCAACTATTCCAATTCCCAGGACAATAACTAGAGTTCCGTCACGCGACTGTTCTTCATAGAACACCCGCTTAACGCGACTGTTCTAAGTTCCAGAATAAATGACAAGAGTTCCGTCACGCGACTGTTCTTCATGGAACAGATGCGTGACGCGACTGCCTTTAAATTTCAAAATATTTTGTTTATCTCATTTTAATTTCATGTCATTAAGTAGATTTTTAATCTTAATCCAGAAAATGACCAATAATGGGCAAATTAAGTCTTAATCAAACTAAATCAATTAATTTATTGTGATTATGAGATTTTAAGATTTAATATTTATTGTTTCTTATTGATTATATTATTAAACTCGGTTTGTGGCCCGCCTTTAACCATAAGGCAAGAGCGGGTCTTTTAATTATTTTTGCTATATATTGTGGATGAATGGTGGATGTGATGATTAATTTATGAATGAATGCAATGAATGAATTTATTTGGGACGGTTAATTAATTTTCCACATAGGAACTCGGTTCGATCTATTCGGGTTGGGTTTACTTAAATAATTGGCTTTTCTAAAATAAAATCAATTAGAAATCGTAGGTTAAAAGAGGCCGGTTTTCCGGGCATCAGTTTCCAACGGACCGACGTACCCAATTCCCTTACCTAGAACCTCTTTGGTTTGCCTGACCAGTTTTTCTAAATAATTTGGCCTTGAATAAAAAATGGGTTAAATGGAGTCATTTAATAAAATTAAAATTCGAAACGGTCCCATTGCCGAAAAAATGGGTGGCGACTCAAAAATAATTTATAAGACCGATTTATCGGCATCGCGTATCCAAAAAAGATTTTTATCACCTTTTTCCAAAGTAAACAACAATAATAAAAAGAGACGTTTTCCGAGGTCCTTTTCCGGGGTTTTTAAGGGATTCTCAAATGGGGCGAAAACACCCGGCTAACACTAATCAGATCAGGATCCATATAACAGTAACGGTATATAACGGTAACGGTAATCATAATCAGGATCCATATACGGTAACGGTCTCACAAATCCCTGGTGATCCACTTCATCCTAATTCCACACAAACAAGGCACAACAATATCACATCACAGGTAATCAAGCAATATTTAATATCAACCAATAGTGCATCACAATATGGCAATAATGCATGATAACATTTAGCCGTGAATGCATGAATGCAGACGGATGATGCGAATTATCTAACACTACTCACAGTTCTTTATTGTCCTTCATAGGACTATCTTTACTACTGCACGCTTCCATCTTTTGTCTTCATATTCCAGAACCTTATAAGCATCTAAAATAATAAGAAAGTTCTAAATAAGAATTCTAATTCGAAAAATATTTTCACATTCATTTATTAGTTTTGGTTCCTAGTTACTTAACTAACTTGTCAAACCACACTGTACATATCTATATAGTGTTTTCTTATTTATTTATTTATTCTAATTTATACCTTTTCAATAAATATTCTAATTATAGTACTAATAATAATAATAATAATAATAATAATAATAATAATCATTAAGAATACTGTTCATTAAGTAGTATTTTATCATGAGACTAATAATAATAATAATAATAATAATAATACCAATTAAATTTCACTTGATATGAACCTACAATCATATTTCTATAATACCATTAATTATAATTCCTCCTATTTATATTTCTTAAGATTCCGTAAATTCGCTTATATAATTATTAGCTAGAATTCTTATTTCACAATCAATCTTATAAGTAATATTCAAGAACTATATTTAACAATGTTCAATTTAATTCACTTAAATACTCAATTAATTCGTTAATTATTTAGTTCGGGATTTATAACAAAATCGCGATTTGAGTCTTAGAGTGTACCGATCGAAAATCAGATTTCATTTCCGTGAACCGCGCGAAGAGGAGAGCATTCTGCCTCTTGAAGCCTCGTCGGAGTGTCGCCGGACCACCGCCGTCGCCACCGTGCATGGTGGCCGAAAAAGTCAAATCTTCACCAAAATTAACAAACAATACATCATTTTATTCGTTTCAATGAGAGGATCACTAATATGTATTCAAATCAAGGTGGGTGTGAACTATTTGGCCGAAAATTGACCGAAAAGGTTCGATGATACCCATTTTGGGTTTTCCGATTTCAGCTATTACAGTCGACGAGGAGGCCACCAAATGAAAGAGGAAGAAGAGAGGAGTCATTTGGTACTCACCTTGCGCCCTAGGCTTGCCTAAAATGGCGTGAATCGCCGGAGAAAGTTGTCGCTACAGTGTGTGAACCCCTTTCCCCGAAAGCACATAGGCATGTGATGCATATGACAAAAGAAAGAAATGCACGTGAGTGTGTGAGTCGCCACCTTGTTTAATTATTTCAGGGTAAACTAGGAAAAAAACCCTAAATGACTCCAATTTTAATTAACCTAATTACTAGATTAATTAACCCAATGTTTAAGGCATGGTGTGCAAACCCGAGATGGATCCCGAGACTATGTCATGCTGATGAACTAACCATGAATGGATGCTTTGCAAGGTGAATGATGGATTAATGAAATGTTTGAGTGATTTCGACTTGCCACCCGGGGTGAAATCCCGAACGTGCCTACGTACTTCCGTTTGAATGGAAGATCAAAGTCAACGTAGTTCGATAGGCCTCTTTTAGAGGGCTTTGAATGATATGCTTAATGCATGGGTGTGTGTATGCTTAGTGCATGATTTTGTATGCTTTGTGCATGATTTTGTGTATGCTTTGTGCATGATTTTGTGTATGCTTTGTGCATAAGTATGTATGCTTTGTGCATGAGTGTGTGTATGCTTTGTGAATGAGTGTGTGTATGCTTTGTGCATTTTGTTTAGGCATTTTGCCAAAAATGTTGATTTTGAGGCATTTATGCCAAAATGGTTCATTTAAACGATTTGTCGCTTAAAAGATTGATTTTATGGTTTTAAACCGAAAATGGTTGATTTTAAGGCATTTTGCCAAAAATGTCGATTTCAAGCGATTTGTCGCTAAAATGGTTGATTTTACGGTTTTAAACCGAAAATGATTGATTTTAAGGCATTTTGCCAAAAATGTCGATTTCAAGCGATTTGTCGCTAAAATGGTTGATTTTACGGTTTTAAACCGAAAGTGATTGATTTTAAGGCATTTTGCCAAAAATGTCGATTTTAAGCGATTTGTCGCTAAAATGGTTGATTTTACGGTTTTAAACCGAAAATGATTGATTTTAAGGCATTTTGCCAAAAATGTCGATTTTAAGCGATTTGTCGCTAAAATGGTTGATTTTAGGCCTTTGGCCAAAAGGTGTTGTTTTAGGCAATTAATTTGCCAAAATGTGCGATTTAGGCGATTATCGCCAAAATGGTTGATTTTGAGGCCTTTGGCCAAAATGGTTCAATTCTACGACTTTTAGTCGAAAAAAGATTGATTTTAAGGCGTTTCGCCAAAATGGTTCGGTTTTACGACTTTTAGCCGAAAAAGGTTGATTTGTAGGCATTTTGCCAAAAAATGTTGATTTAGGCTTTTAGTCACACTTATTGATTAATTGGACTTAAGCCGGATTTGTTCGAAATAAGGCAGTTGAACCGTAGTTATTAATTAACTAGGCTCTTTTAGCCAATATTGTCGGATTTAAACTTTAATACCACAATTATTGATTAACCGGGCATTTAAGCTTAATCAAATTAATTAAGGCAGTTTATTTACCAAAAATAATGACGTGGATGCATTTAAGCAATTGTAGAATTATTAAGAGTAGAAGAGAAGTATGCATGAAGTGCTAAAATTAAATAGGCAGAGTTTCGTTTACGTACCTGATTTAATCGTCGACCACTTCTTAACTCCAGGTTAAGCTCCTCGTTTAGGTATATTAATTAATATTTAATTTTATTTAATTTTAGTGGTCAACTATCACAATAAAAATGCAATAAAAATTAAATTAAAATGCAAAAAGCGGTAAAGAAAACGCAAGGAGCGTGAGAGGGAGAAGGATTCGTCCGTTAAAACAGACAGGTGTGCCAAAATTGGACTGAAAATGGCCTATATATAGGCCATTTTCGGGTCCCGGGCGGCAGGTGCCGCCGGGAGGGCGGCAGGCCCCGCCCATGGGCGTGGGGGGGCCAGGCCC